>NW_007736563.1:48105-53497 GCF_000696425.1 Galeopterus variegatus
GGAAGTTACAGGAAGAGAACATTGGTGGGGTTATGGTTTAAAAATATAGGCTGGTAACTTTCAGTGAAACAAGCCAGATGACATTCCGCTAAGGCTATCAACAAAAACTTGATCTTAGCAAACATTCCTTCTTAACAGCAATTTCCCAGTATCTTTACATAACAATCAGTAACTAGTCTGTCTTCGAGCCAGCAACCTTGCTGTGCCACAAATCTTTATCTCACACCAGAGACTTACACCCTGAGGAAAATTTCCTGTCCTTGCAAGGTCAATATTTGAAACTGCAAGGCTTTGGAGAACCAGGCCCTGTGAAGTACATATGCTTGATAGTACATTCCACACAACACAATGGTAATATGGGATTTGGTATGCACAGAGAAATGTTGGTGGCATACCGTGACATAGGATTTTTTTCACATGGACTTTTTTTTTCGGTGGCTGTCCTGTATGGGGATCTGAACCATTGACCTTGGTGTTATAAGGCCATGCTCCAACCAAGTGAGCTATTTATTTGGACTTTTGATAGGAGCCACTTGTGATAGTCTGTGCTGCTGATTGACAGATAGGCTTGGGCAATCAGGTCAGGTGGTTGTACAGCAGTCATTCCATCATGAAAGTGAAGAACCCAGCCCTTTATTATTGTTCAAGTGGATTTCATCTTACACATAAGGAGTGTAGCAGGCAAAGCCCAAACATACGTTTGAAAGCAATTTAAAATCTGCTTCAGTTCTTGGGCAAGTGGTTGTTCAGAATCTCAGAGTTTCACTGTATAAAGGATGGCACAGATTATTTAGAGTTGGATAAATGTTCAAAGAGGTTTCAGTTTTTTTCCTTGGCCATAGGAAACTTCTTTTACATGCTCATGGGATGCCTGACTCCCTTATGACTTGCTTGACTTTTTCCTAAGTATAATTTAAGGGATAAGTTGGGTTCTGGAGTCATAATGACTAGGTTTGAATCCTGCTTCACTCACTGTATCTTCTTGGGCAAGTCACCTCCCCGAGCCCTCAGTTTTCTCTTCTATACAGAGCATGTAACAACAGTAAACATCTCAATAGGTCTTTCAGAGAATTAATCATGATAATGGTAGTAAAGTACTCAGTAGTGTGTTATTGTTGCTAGTTTTGGTAAATTAGATCTCAGACTTTGACTACAGTTCTTTTTGACACTATTATGAAATACTCATACCTTTGGTCTTATGAGGCTTCTCTTTTTCCATGATGATAATGCTCTGTTGTCTGCAAGAATGGAATAGGTGTATTCACTTGTGATGCAAATGGAGGGTATATATTCAGTACATCTTAAAAGCCTGTCATCTAATTAAGGGATAATTTAAAGAGTGGCATATAATTCTACTAATAGTTGCAGGAGGACGTTTTGTAAAATTAGGCAGCCATTACCAATTTTTTAAAAGCTTATGTTAATATAGGAATATAAGCAAGCTTTTAAAATTTTATTGTTTTTGTAAGAAACCAAAAGCAAACATTATGGTAAATGGTAGAATACTAAACCCATTTGCTCTAAGATCCAAACAAGACTGGGGAAGCTTCTTACAGTTTCTGTTATTTAAAAGATTATGGACATTTTGGTAAGAAAACCAAACCGACCAACTTAAAGAGTCATAACATTTTCTTACAGAAGGAAAGAAATATTATTTTTACAAATGGCACAACTTGAATATTTGGAAATTCCAGGAAACTACACTAAAAATCTACTAGAACTGGTAAGATAATTTAATAAGGTAGTAGGTTTTGAGACACATATACAAAAAAAGTATCTTTACTTAATAGCAACAATAATTAATTTAAACATTAAAAAGAAAAGAAATGCATTTATAATGCAATCTAAAATATGAAATCTAGGACTAAATTTAACAAGATATAAACAAATGTACATGAAGACAAATATAACATTTTATTAAAAAAATATGGAATAAGACATGAGTAAATAGAAAGATACCTATGCTCCTGAATAGAAATATGAACTTTATATAAATATTAGTTCTTCCCAAATTAATGATTAATTTAATATAATTCAAATCAGAGTGAATTTCATATGAAACAAGAAACATGAAAGAATTCCAAGAAATTTTGAAAAAGCATAATAAAACATTGACATTTATTATAAAGCCTGATTTAAAATCAATATAGTACATTTGGCATAGGAATAGACAATCAGATCAGTATAACAGGACATAGAAGACAAACATTTCTTAATGTATTTGATAAACTACTATAAAATAAAGTTGGCATCTCAACCAACAGCTTATTCATTAAATGGTATTGAGATTATTGCCAGTACTCTTGGTGGAACATAAAATATTTTTCTTCCCTTACATCAAACTAGTTGATAGTCATTGGCTCTGGTGATGGAACTGAAGGTAAAGGAGGGTGAGGTGACCACTTCTTATATAATTTAAAAACAGAAAGGGCAGAGTGGTTATAATAATTTTTGTCATTGTTTTTCTTTTGTTTTTTTCAAATATAACAAAGAATGAGGGCTCAAACACAAATCCTTTTATACAATGGGAGGTTGAGAGCTGATCTCTCAAAGTGTCATTCTTTTTAATACTGATTGTCTCTTTGCTTTGGGACTGGTACCAGAATTCACCAGTCATCCAAGCCAAAAGCTGCCCTGTCATCTTCAACTCCTCCATGTCACTCCCTGTCAATATCCATTCAATTACCAGGACCTACCTTCTTAATAGATTTGGAATACATCCTTTTTACTCCACTCTCACCAGCTTGCTTTATGACAGATCTCATGTGTCATCGGAGAATAGCCTCACACCTGTTGATACTGTCTCTTAACACCAGTTTGTTCCCCTCTTCTCTTTACTCCATAGTGTTGCCAAAGTGATTTTTCATAACCAGATCTAATGATGTCATTTTGCTGCTCAGATTTTTCTCAGTGTGGTCCAGTAGTCAGCCTCAGTTCTGATGTTCCGTCACGTCTGCCTGCACACTTCCCTCCAGGTGCACTTCCTCAGCTTTTAGACTTAATGTACCCTCTGCCTGAGAGTCTTTTAACATATATTTCAGACCTACTTGTCCTTTGAAACTCACTGGCTCTTTTACTTCTAGGAGGCTTTCTGTCATCTGAGTTTCATTCGGATGTCTTTCCTCTAAACCCTCTTAGCATTTGGGCATGCTCTATCTGAATATTGGTCACACTCTTCTCAGAAGACTAGGAAAACACAACCGTGCTTTGTCTCGAACTTCCCAATGCTTTACACAGTGCCTGTTACATAGATGTGCAATTAATATTGAGTGATGGGTGAATATATGAACATTTATACCTATTGTACTTATGTGAAATGCATACGATTTACATAGTTTGATTCACTGATTTCCATTCTTATAGTTAAAAAAATTACAGACAAATGAGAGCTGGAAACATGCATTACTCTTTGCTTTTTTTTCATAAATATAGAAATGCATCCCCTTTTCTTCATATAAAATATTAAAATGAAAGCCCTACTGTTCTAGAGATCAACGTAACATAAGATTTTTAGATACAGTGGCATGTTTTTTTGTATGTTTGTTCTGACCAAAACTAATACTGTGTGTCTGCAGTTTTAAGAGAGTAGAGTTTGAATCCACTTCCAGGAAAATAAGCGTGAAAATGTTCTTTAGTGAATCATTAGCAAGAACTAAGGCCCGCGCCCACACCACTCCTGCCCCACACACCGTGCCATTCAGAATAGGAATTATAGTTTGAATGGCCAAGGATGTAGAGATTATTCAATGTAAGGTAGCTGATTTAATGCATCATGGTAGAAAGATACAAGATTCTAGTGAAGTTTCATGATATTTGAAGCTGGTATTCCTGAACTCTAAAGTGAGAGAGTAAGTCTCCCAGACATTGATGGGTTTCTGTTGCCACAGCTGCTCCACATCAGAAAAAAAAAAGAAAAGAAAGCCACATCAACAATATTTGCTCTGACAGTCAATCTTGGGTTCTCTCACTTCAAGAAGTCGGGAGCCTCTAAGTAAGATCGAACTTCATTGCATTTTTCCTGCATTCTGTTTGACACATTAACCTGCTACCCTGGATAGGTATCTTAACTTCCTAATGGCTCAAAAGATGGAGCTTGTGTNTAACCTGCTACCCTGGATAGGTATCTTAACTTCCTAATGGCTCAAAAGATGGAGCTTGTGTTTGTCCAACCATTAAACAAAAAGGGTCTGATTTCACCCTATCAGTAAATTGGAATTAGGATTTTGTAGTTTCCCTAAGCCAGAGAGAATCAGGGGAGGGAAGGATCTTCATGGTTTTGTTAAGATTAAACTCGGGGCATAACACTGATGGCCTGTTCCCTTAGGAATATCTTACTTTCTGTTTTTCTCTTTTTCTCCACTGGGTTATCATTAGTGTAAACCAAGGCCAGAGTGTAAAGTTGCAGAAGATATAGATTCTGATGAATGATTTCCTTAGAAGAATGTCAGATTATTTACTGGGACTGAGAGGACAATTCCATTCTAGTAGTCTACCTTTATCATCATTAGGTATGTTTGTTGATATCAGGAATTGGAGGATATAGGGAAGATACCCCACTCCTAGATCTACCAGGCAAATTGACTTAGTAGATTTAGGAAACATTTTTCAGAATTACAATTCTTATGTTAAAGAAATAAAGCTCAGGAAATAAAGAAAAAGNACATTTTTCAGAATTACAATTCTTATGTTAAAGAAATAAAGCTCAGGAAATAAAGAAAAAGTTAAAGAAACAAAGTGGTGTTAAAGAAATAAAGCTGTCAAAATTTCCCTTAAGAGTACTGTGCCCATCCACTCCCCTTAAATTTCTACCTCTTTTCTCAACTTTAGGATCAGTTAAAAAGTAAAATTAAGACTAGATAAATCAAAGTAGCCTAATATAAAGTAAAATAATGGAATAATATGATTAATCAATGTGAAACAATTAAGATGGAAGGAATATATATATTAAAAGTAAATGAAAAGATAAAACGTAGTCAAAATTACAAATCTTAACATGGAAATGTAAAAACTTCAGATAAGAAACATAAAATTTGTAGAACAGCTAAAATTATGAACTATATACAAAATGTTTGAGGAGATTACATTAATTAAAATGCTGAGTTAACACATGCATAGTAGAGCTCCATGAATTTTAGTCATTAATGTTATTAGGAATCAGAATAAAAACCTCGATAGTTTTAAAATATTGAATGCTGAAAATAAATAAGTCAGAAGAACATATATTCCATTTGTAAAGGAAAGAAGTTTTAAAGTTCATTATTAAAACGAACAATGAGGGATTGAAGGAGAGCTAGACCACCAAGGGGCAGCAGGAAGACATTCTGGAGGTGATAGAACCGTTTGTTTCATGACGGGATTGATACATATGTACCTTTATGTGTTTGTCAAAACC
>NW_007736563.1:54916-57065 GCF_000696425.1 Galeopterus variegatus
CAACGTTTATATAGATGGCTGGCCTAAAGGGAAATGGTGCCCACTGGTGACAACAAGCCCTGCCAATAGAAATGGACACATAAACATGTATCAGACCTGCCTGGAAAGATGGAGTATGAGTGTATCAATTGCCTTATGTAGTTCGCTGTAAAGAAATATAGGCTATTAGGGACTGGGACAAAACTCTAACAAAATGACTCATAAAATGCAGCACACTAAATGGCGAACAAATATGTATTTGTTAGATGTACCGACTGCCTGACTCCACTTGGCAGTGTCTTCCACAGCAGACAGTACCCAGAAGCAATCGTTTTCATTAGCTAGAACTGGCAGAGATGAATTTTGCTGGCCACTAGGAGAAAAAAACTTTAATAACTCTATTTTTATTTCTATGTCATTCCTTTTTTCCCTTAAAATTCTTATCTTATGAAGAGAGTTATGCAAAGTCGTGGTAATTTTATATATAATAACAGTTAAATGTAATGACACTTGTATTAACCTTATAGGAAATATAGATTTTATTCTCATATTTTTGAGCTGTTCTAAATCCTGAATGTAGAGAACCCATGGAAGGGGATGAGACATAGAGTAGTGAAATAATCACATTAAATAAGCAGCACAGTAAGTGGTAATGACTCCTATGGGGTAAAAAATCAAGGGAGATTAGGAGTGATAAGAGGATGTCTTAGCCCATTTTCAGCTGTTCTTAAATACTTGAAGCTGGGTTATTAATAAAGAAAAGAAATTTATTTCTTACAGTTTTGAAGGCTTGGAAGTTCATTGTCGAGGTGGCACTTCTGGCGAGGGTCTTCTTCCTGGTTGGGACACTTTGCACAGTCCAAAGGTGGCACAGGGCATCACATGGTGAAGGCATCCTAGCATGCTAACATGCTAGATAAGGTCTCCATTCCTCTTCCTACAAAGCCACCAGTTCCACTCCCATGACCACCCATTAATCTATTAACTCATTAGCGCACTCATCCATGAGTGGATTAATCCATTCATGAGATCCAAACCCTCGTAATCCAATCACCTCTCAAAGTCCCCACCTCTCAATACTGCCACATTGGGGATAGAGTTTTAGCATAAGGCTTGGAGGGGACATTCAAAACACAGCAGAGGAAGATTACAATTTTAAATATATAGTGATCAGGGAAGGCTGCAGTTGGAAATTAATTGCCAAAAACCTGTAGGAGTAAGAGAAGAACCATATCTGGAGGAACACTTCCCAGGCAGAAGGCACAGCAAATGTAATTTCTATGAGACTGGAGTTTCCCAGGGGTCTTTGAGGAACAACAGAGTATCCAGTGCAGAGTAGATGGCTGGAGCGAGGGGAGCAAAGAGGAAAGTAATAGGAAAAGAGGTTGAAGAGGTAAGCGGGGGAGAGGAAGAGATGATATATGGCCTCTTCAGCCATTGTAAAGAACCTGGCCTTGTAATGTGTTATGGAAGCACTTTGGAGGGTTTGAATAGAGCAATAACATGATTGTATTTGCATTTTATTTATTTAGACACATACGCTGTAAATCAATGCACATTTATTTTAAATACCATCTTTATGCTGATGGTTTCCACATCTTTATTTCCAGACATGACCTTTCACCAAATCCAGACTTACGTACTCAACCTGTCTCTGATATCCCCACAGATTTGAGTAATAGGCATCTTAAATTTAACATGACCCAGGCAGAAAACTCTCTTGCTTTTCTTATCTCAGTTCATCATCCACCAGTTGCCCAAGTCAAAGACCTATGAGCTATGATTGGGTCTCCTCTTTCCCACGCTGCTTATATGCAATCTAGAACGCTGTTGACTATACCTCTCAAATGGCCTAAATCATCTACTTTACTTCATCTCCACAACAACCACCCAGACAGGTGCAAAAGCGTTTTTATGATCTCCCTGTTTCTCTTTATGTCCCCTCCCAAACTTCTTTTCACCTGAAAAAATAGAGTGATCCTTTAAAAACATATGTTAGATCACACTGCACCTTTCCCACTCCTGCCAAGGGAAGATCATAAGTATCTTCTCATTGCACTTAGAATAAAATTGAAGTTTCTGACTTACCTTGAGTTTCCTTGCTTATGGTGATCTGGTCCCTAGGTCTGTCTCTCTCTCTCTCTCTCTCTCTCTCTCTCTCTCTCTCTCT
>NW_007736563.1:57691-58525 GCF_000696425.1 Galeopterus variegatus
TCTCTCTCTCTCTCTCTCTCTCTCTCTCTCTCTCTCTCTCTCTCTCTCTCTCTTCCTTCCTCCCTCCCTCTCTCTCTCTTAACTTTTGAAAATGTGTTTAAACAGACATAACATAAAATTTACCATCTTAACCATTTTAAGTGTATATTAAGTACATTCACAGTGTTGTGAAACTATTACCACCATCCATCTCCAGAACTCTTTTCATCTTGAAAAACTTTAACACTGTACCCATTAAACATTAACCTCCCATTTGCCCCTACCCCTAGCCCCCAGCAACCACTATCCTATTTTCTGTCTCTATGAATTTGACTATTCTGGGTACTTCATATGAATGAAGACATACAGTTTTTGTTCGTGACTGGCTTATTTCACATAACATAACTTCAAAACTCACCTATACTGCAGGCAGTGTCAAAATTTTCTTCCTTTTATAAGGCCCAATATGCCTCATTTTGTTTATCCATTCACTTGTTGATGGACATTTGGGTTACTTCCACCTTTTAGCTATTGTCAATAATGCTGCTATGAACTTGGGTGTACAAATATCTGTTTGAGTCTTTGTTTTCAATTCTTTGGGGTATAGAAGTATACCCAGAAGAGGAACTGCAAGACCATATGGTAATTCTATTTTTGATTTTTTATGAACTGTCATACTGTTTTCCATAGCAATTGCACCATTTCACATTCCCACTGGCTGACTATCTATCTTATTTTCCTTCTTACTCTCCATATTACAGATATAATAACCTTCTTTGGTTTCTTCATATACCAAACTCATTCTTACAGTAGGGCTTTGCAGTACTTGTTCCCTCTGCCTACAAAGATCACCAC
>NW_007736563.1:59066-62824 GCF_000696425.1 Galeopterus variegatus
AAACTCATTCTTACAGTAGGGCTTTGCAGTACTTGTTCCCTCTGCCTACAAAGATCACCACCCTGATGTTCACTTGACTGGCTCTTTCTGATCATTCACCTTAGGCTCTAATGGAGGAAACTTCCTTAATGAGTCAGTAATTGTCCCATCAGTCCAGCACTTACCAAGATCTCATGATTTCCTTGTTTGTTTATTAGGATTTTTTGACCTATCCTCCCCCAATGTCTTATCTCTAGTATCAAAAACTATTACTGGTATACAGGAGGAGCACAGCAATTGCTGAAATGTCACAGGGATTAATCTAATAAATTGCTAGCATTATTCATTAGTATAAACCTATAATCATCACTCAAAAGTAACATGTGTTTTAGAATCAAATTCAACCAAAAAAGAAACCATAATTTCATAGCATACTCAAAAAATGGCAGTTGACCTAGTTATCTTGATAATTCAGAATCCAGTAGGAATTTGGGGCCTCATTAATTTGGATATTTCAGGCAAAATGCCCTTTTCAGTTTTAAATTATCTCAATTATCACTCTAATACTCCTCTAAACTTTATATATGCAATCACTGTCTTAGACATACTTGTAAAATCTTTCATGTACTTCCAAGCGACAAATTTCAGTTTCAGACCCAAAACACGGAATACTCATACCACATACCTTCCACAGCAAATTTTCTAAATTGATGTTTTATAGTTCATTCCAGTAATAACCACTTTCATAATCCATAAGGTCATATGTATTAGAGAAAACTCACTCAGCATAAAAGAAAAATTGTTATTTCTATCTTATATGAAGAAGTGAGTGGGTGGGCGGGCGTGAATTGGCTATTTTGGATTATGAACAATCTCCTTACATAGTTATCATTGTGATGAGGTCACATATTATGAATGGCTTAGTTCTAATACTGCCTTGATAGGTACTGTCCTTCTGAAACTATGATCTTAATTGAGTGATAAAGGCCCATTGCAAATTTAGATGGAGAGGCAGCATATACTTTTTATCTAGGAACACCCTTATTTTTTTATAAGGTTAGAAATTGTTTTGAGGTTTGCACCTAGGGTTGAAACTGTTTGTATGCCATGATGGATAAAAAGGAGTCTTGTGTACTAATAGCTCCTTTACAAGAGCCAGTTGGTATACTCGTTACCATGGTATACTTAAAGCTCCAATGAATGAAATTCTGTGGGTACTAACTTAACTAACTTGCAAGAGAATTATTTTATGGTTTGCAGAAATATGAAGAAATAGTTATTCTTCTGAAAATATTTTAATAGTGTTTTTTCTTATTATTCTAAACAATGTTTATTATTGTCATTCAAATCATTATGCTGTCATATTGTTTTTTAAAATTCATAAATGCAGGGCCGGCCCCGTGGCGCACTCGGGAAAGTGCAGCACTGGGAGTGCAGCGGATGCTCCCGCTGCGGGTTCGGATCCTATATAGGGATGGCCGGTGCGCTCACTGGCTGAGCACGGTGCGGGTGACACCAAACCAAGGGTTGTGATCCCCTTACCGGTCACAAAAAAGGACAAAAAAAAAATTCATAAATGCAGAAAGTCTGAATAGCACCTAGTTTATTTTCTTAATATAAAGTTAGGCAAATTATCTTGTTGTTTCAATAGTTATTGCAAAAACTTCAAACGTGTTAAACAAAATTGATTCAAGAGCCTATTACGTTTCAAGAACACTGGTGAGACTCTGTGGCAATAGAGTTGAAAAGTATTACTCTTTCCCCTTCATCTCTTTTATTACTTTTTTTATAGTTGGAAATACTTCACAAATATTGTGTTTCTGCTGTTAAGGTTTATATCCACATTTTGAGACATATTTTTTTATAATGCCTTCGCATATTATATCACAGGTTTCTTTGGGGCAGAAAAATAATAGTTTGTCCCTTTTTGCTCACAAAAGGGCATCTTTATGGGGAAAAAAGCATCATTAGAAAATTCTCTTGATGTAACATCTTTAGAATCTTTTGAAAGGCTGTTGGTATGGTAGCTACTTTAAAAACTTTAATAAAAGACATGTTTCCATCTATCACTTAAGCTAGAAGTGTACGTGCTGAATATGGATAATGTTGGTGGAGGGGAATGAATCGGCTTTCACTATTACACTGGGGAAAAACTGCAATATTACCCTTAGTCATCAAATTCCCTTGCATAATTTGGAAAATGTTACCTCCAGAAATTTTCATTTGGGACAGAAATAATGAACATAATAATTTGAATAATTTTCAAATCACTTATAGTTTTTGAGTACCTGTCAATTACCAGGAACTGTGTTAGGCACTTAATGGACTACTGAAATTTGGATGGGTACATTCTTCCCTCGTTACTTCCCAGAAGACTTCCCTGGTTATCAAAGAACAGGCTCCATGTGCCTGTATTTGGCCTGTTGAAATATTTATCACAGTCTGTTGTAACTGCCTTTTCACTTGCCTATCTTTCCCATTAGACCACAAACTGCAAGAGTTCAGGTTTTAGGTCTGCCATATTCACTCTCTCCTGTATCCTGAACATCATAGGTACTTAGTCCCACATCACAAATATAACAGGTGCTGTATAAATATTTATTAATTGAATAATTATCGGTGTCCAGAAAGTAAATCATTCTTTTAGGGACAGGATCATAGGGAGGAATGATGATGTAAAAATTAGAAGGTTAATTTACTATTAAATTTATGAATTTTCCACACACAATCTCTTTAAAAGAAAATGTCTGTCAGGTAGCATGCAAATTTTCTCCCTAATAGCTAACATCAGTTGAATACTTATTTGCTACTCTGAATGAAAGTGTTTTTATACATTATCTCGTTAAATCTTCTCAATGCCATACAAAATCATTACTAACCTTAATCTTCATTGACCTTTATTTTACAGATGAGGGAAATGAGGCTTAGAGAGAATAAGTAAGGTCTACAGTCTCATAGCTAGTGAGTATCCAGTACAGATGTTAACTCTGCTCTTTCTTATTTCCAGAGCTCAAGTTCTGAGTCGATCAATACTTGGAATATCATCTTAATCTAAAGGGAAACTCAGAGAATTTAAATAATTTCATGAGGACACACAACTAGAACATGACAGAATGCAGTTATTAAACCAAATTTGCACAGCTCCAAAGTCTGTGTGGTTTTAATACAGGCCATTGCCTCCTTTCCTTTAATAATAAATGCATTTTTCACAGATGCGATAACCAGGGACCAAGCACTGTCCTGATTATGCTGAGCAGATCATGGTCCTAAACGGTGTCTCTTGACAATTTCTTAAGAAAGAACTGTTACATTTAGGTTTTTGTTTTTAGTTAATCAGAGTAATAATCTTTAGGTAAGACAATTTTTGACTAATTTTTCATTCTATTACTCTTATATCTGCCTTGATTCTACACTTTATTAATGATACCTAGAAGAAAAGAAACTTATGGGGGGAAAAAAGAAGAAAACTATTTGAATAAAGATGATGCTACAGTGCCTGTGGAAGGAATTCAGTATTCTCTTATGCTTAAGAAATTCTGTGGAAGCCAAGTCAAACATGGGAAATGTATTATGTGCTAAAAAAAAAAACAAGGTACTTAGGCCATAGGTGATGCATTATTTCAGCATCTATGGAGTATGATACTATGTCTTGCTTAAATGGGAAGTTTTGCCATCCAACGGGTTCTATTACAGGACATGCTGTTGATGCTTTTTTTTTTTTTTTTTAATTCTAGAGTCTCAAGTTCCTGATCAGCCAAGCTCTCTTCATGTGAGGCCTC
>NW_007736564.1:0-1749 GCF_000696425.1 Galeopterus variegatus
AAATGTTGAGGCCATCTTAGTCACCTTTAAGGCCAATATATTTCCTTTGTTTTAATTATTTTTTATAAAAGAAATTCTACTTTAAGTTCCTAAAGATGTTTATTACTGTGAAAAATCATAGCAATTCCTTGGTGTCTTAGTCTGTTCCTGCTGCTATAACAGAGGCTGTGAAGTCCAAAATCAAGACAGCAGCAGATCTGGTGTCTGGTGAGGGCTCACTCTATGCTCCATAGATGGCCTTGTTGCTGAGTTCTCACATGGTGTAAGGACTGGAAGGAACAAACTGGTTTCTCAAGCTTTTTAATAAAGAGACAAATCTCTGCCCTCACCGCCTAATCAACTCCCAAAGTCCCCACCTCTTAATATCATTATTTGGGCAGTTAAATATCAACATATGAATTTTGGGGAACACCAACATTCAAACCATAGCAGGTGGTTTCCAACCAGTCTTAATTACTTACTTCAGCTAAATGTTTCTGTAATGTTTCATCTGTTTCACCAGTATCCACATGTAATATTGTAAGTGTCTGTCTTTCTCACTGCGTAGTGAGTTTTTAAGAGTTAGTGACTATGTACACACAGACACACAATTACAGATATGAATGTTTTCTGAAAACTGAATCAGAGTAAGGGTCTGGTGGATTCCAAGGAACTTTGTTGATGATAGTCTTTTTTGAATGACTAAAAATTCCACACATGAATGGAATTTACATTTGTTATTTATTTCATTAATAAAATGTACTAAAATTCATATTTATTTCTTTCAGAATAATATTTTATTTTTAATAAGTTTACTTTTGTTATTGATTTTTCATTAATAAAATGTACTAAAAGTCATACTTATTTCTTTTAGAATGATATTTCTAATGGAAAAATAAAATAGAAAGATGAACTTCATCAGTAGCTGCTGTAGTAAGGTAAAAAGTTGAATTAACAAAGGGAATACACATTCATAGTATAGACTGAGGTAGAATAAAAGTAATGATTGTTCAATTTTCCTGAAGTTCCCATGGGTAATTAATCATCGTTAATTGCCTTAGTTCTGAGGAATTCAGTGTTTTCTTTTCAAAAAGCTCAGAATTATTAGAGGCATATAACTCTATTTGTGGCAAATTACTGATCTCAATGCTACGACTATTAAAAGATATCGGATGATGCTAACACCTGAAATTTCTCACAGTAGCTTTTATGACTTTGGCTTAGAATTTTATCAAAAATATATCAATATTCTCCAATATTTATAATGACAAATTCAATAAATTTTGTTTATTTTATATTTGAATGTCATTTTTTAGGGAAAATTGAATATTATGTTGTCATTTTTCTCTCTAACAATGACATTATCCATATATATTTTAATGTTCTTCAGTAGGAAGCAGTACAATTTAAGTTCAGAAAGAAAAGGGGAAAACAAAGAATAGGTTGTGCAGGAGGATAAAATGTTAAAAAATAAAATTATTTGATTTGAAAACTCGAATTCATACAGTATTTATTAAAAACAGTTTATTACTCATTCTAATATTACTTTTAGGACCTATTAATTTATATGAACCCCATTACCTTTTTTCCTCACAGACTTCAAGCTCAGTGTTCCATTTATAGCCCATTAAGAATAAATGTTTTACACGTCTTCTTCAGTAACTGTGTTGGTATCTGAAGCATAAAAATTTTACCACTGGGAGTTTTAAAAGAAATGTGAAAAAGACATCCACAAGGAAATATTTACAGGGAAACTTCCTTTAAACTGAA
>NW_007736564.1:2643-19181 GCF_000696425.1 Galeopterus variegatus
TTTAAATACTATTATTTATAAAATACATTTTTCCTAAAATGCTTTAAGTTTCTTATGAAACTTACACAAATAAGGGAAATAAAAGCAAGAGATCTCTTATTGTTTTAGAATACAGAATACAAACAAATATTTTTACAAAGTCATCATGATAAAATTAGAATATAAAATATACCACACAATTTTGCATGTTACACAAGAACTCCATAGTTGGGAAGAGAAATTTTTGGATCTAGATATGTATAATTGAGAAGGTAGTTTCTACAACAAGTTGCATAAGACTTGTTCTATAATTGGCCGGTTGAGGTCAATGCACATAAAAGAAGACCTAGAAAAGAGTCAGCAGAATGGAACTGATAGGGTCAGGAAGCCTGATCAACTTCAGAAGGCACTATAAGGAAGATTGTCTAAGCTCTTTCTAAAGTTCAGAAAAACACTAGATGCAAATATGCAAAATATATATGTATATAGTTTTGCATCTGGTTTAAGAAGATATGGGTAATTTTCTACCCCCATATTTTCCAAATTATATTCAGAGAACTAGTTCTTGAAGTCTTTGTAGAGATTCTATGAGTAAAAGTGTTTTATAGCAATGTTTAAACACAGTATTTTAAAAATGAACAGAACTGTTATGTAGTGAGAATTCTATTGGATTTAATATGTAAACATGATATACTGCAAATCTTTAAAGAGGGGTATTGTAGACATTATGTCAAAATTATTTGACCCTAAAGCTTAGTGGGAAAGGAGCTCCACAGTACATAAATTTGGGAAAAAATGCTTCATTCTTAACTTAAAAAATTTTGTCTGTTTTCTAGTGAGGCAGATAAAATCAGTTAATGAGAAAATAATGAGTGACAGATGGCATTTTAAAGTACTTGCCAAATAATTTCAAATATGTAAGACCAAAAAATACTTTTTTACAACATATGAAATTGACAATATAATAATGATACAATACAGTGTATTCTTAATTTATGAATAAAATTATTGAAATGTTTTATTGATCTTTTTAATGTTTTTCATCAATTTCTAATCAAATCAATCCTCTATTTATTGACTCTAATAACCATACTTTTATACACAATATGTTTAAAGTTGTTTCTAATTTCATGCTATTAATTGTTCACAGACACCTTGAAGAGTAGAAGCAGATACCACTTGCCTCATTTGAAATATAAGAAAATACACAGATATAGGGGAATTACTCATGAATCAATATAACCAAGAAACCGATGTAACCCAGCAGCATACTTTTTATTCTGTTCAGGTCTGCTTTGGGGACACCTGCTTTATTAGGCAATTATTTAAAACTCTTTCCAAAATATCATATTTAGTATTTAGTGTTTGTGATATTTACTCACGATTTTTTGTTACTGAAAAATACGTGACTTCTAATTCAGAGACATTTGACTTTTAGAAATTAAACTATTCAACAACGGTGTATTGCAGCAGACATAAAAGAAAAATGTTTTCCTCCATGTGAAGGTTCAGCTTCAACACAATGAATATTATGCAAATGACCTGAAGACACTCTGCCAAAGAGACTGGCTTACTCAGTTCTCTCACTGGAGATCAGCTCAAGCAGTTTTGGCTCTTCAGGATCATTCCTTTTCCTTTCATTTCCCACTTTCTAATTTTAAATCTCACCAATCTTTGATTTCTTTTCTTTTCTTAAGAAAGTATACTGTATACTTTTCATTTAACAACTTTAATTTTCACTGAACTTCAGGATCATTCCTTTTCCTTTCATTTCCCACTTTCTAATTTTAAACCTCACCAATCTTTGATTTTTTTTCTTTTCTTAAGAAAGTATACTGTATACTTTTCATTTAACAACTTTAATTTTCACTGAAAAAATTTTAAATTAGCAAAAGGACACAAATAAAACATGAAATAAATATGAAATATATAGTTACTTGCATTTTTTTTTTCTTTTTGGAACCCCAATCCTCTTCTTATAAACAAAAAGGAGTGTTATGAACTGCATTTCTCATACTTCATGGTAGCACTACAAGTTTTAAAAGATACCATTCACTGGAATAAACCTCATAATTTGAGCAAATGTGCAAAAAAATCATTTGGGAAAAGATTATAAAGTTACCAGAGTGCATTCATACTAATTATGAAATGATGATTAAAGTAAAACACAAGCAGAATTAAAGATAATAAATTAGAAAATTGAGTCATTTTCAGCCTGTTATTCTATAAGAGAAAATTATGTCCATAGATTTATGTAATGTCTTGGATATAAAGTTAGATTATGTATAAATCATTGTGATGCATTGCTTTTCATTAAATAATCATGGATATATAAGCATAAAATTAAATATTTTTAAATAAATTAAATAACAAGAATGTATTTCTAATGTTATGGTAGCTTAATCTAAATATGTTATACTTCTCTGCAAGAAAATATTTTTATAAAATTAAATTTAGGGAGATAACTAGTAATATAAATAACTGTAAACTCCTACATAGCATTTCATCTCTAAAAACTACATAAAGATATATTGGAAAAAGACTTCCTGTTCGATAAATGGTGCTGGGAAAACTGGACATCCATATGTGGAAGAATGAAACTAGACCCACACTTCTCACCATATACCAAAATCAACTCAAGATGGATTAAAGATGTAAATATACATTCTGAAACTATAAAAATCCTGAACAAAAACATAGGGGAAACACTTCAGGAACTTCTACTGGTCAAGATTTATGAATATGACCCCAAAAGCACAGGCAACAAATGGGATTATATCAAACTAGAAAGCTTCTGTGCAGCAAAAGAAACAATCAACAGAGAGAAAAGACAAGCTGGTGTGAGAAAAAAAATATTTGCAAATTATGCGTCCAATGAAGGATTAATATCCAGATTATACAATGAACTCAAACAACTTAACAGTAAAAAAATAAATAACCTGATTTAAGAAATGGGCAAAAGAGCTGAATAGACATTTCTCAAGGGAAGACAAACAAATGGCCAACAGACACATGAACAAATTTGCCACATCACTAAGCATCAGGGAAATGCAAATCAAAATGACATTGAGATACCATCTCAACCCAGTTAGACTGGCTGTTATCAAAAAGACAGAGAATAACAAATGCTGATGAGGATGTGGAGAAAGGGGAACACTCCTACACTACTGGTGAGACTGTAAATTGGTGCAGCCATTATGGAAAACGGTATGAAATTTCCTCAAACAATTTCAGAGAGAATTGCCATAAAATCCAGCAATTCCACTGCTGGGTATATACCCAGAGGCATGGAAATCATCATGTTGAAGAGATGCCCATACTCCCATGTTTATTGCAGCTCTGTTTACAACAGTGAAGAGTTGGAACCAACCTAAATGTCCATCATGGGATGAGTGGATAAGAAAAATGTGGTGTATTTACAAAATCGAATACTATTCTGCCATGAAGAGGAATGAAATACTGCCATTTGCAGCAACATGGCTAAACTTAAAGAAAATTATGTTAAGTGAAATAAGCCAGGCACAGAAAGGAAAATATCACCTGTTCACTTATAAGTGGGAGCTCAAAAATAAAAATAATAATAATAAAGAAAGAAAGTGAAAATAATCACAATAATACATCGAACTTTCAAAGAAGAGAACAGAATTGAGATTACCAGAGGTAGGACAGAGGGAGTGGGAGGTGGGTGAGTCAAGGATTGGTAAAGGGCCACAAAAATCGGTTATATTGTAGAATATACTAATTGTCCTGATATGAATATCACATATTGCACATAGGTACTGATATTTAATGCTTTACCCAACAGATATTTACAGTCAACTATGTTCCGATAAAAAATAAAACACAGATATGTACAATCAATTATGTTTCAATAAATTTAAAATTTTTTTGAAAATAAAAAGCCTGATTTAAATAAATAAATAAATAAACAAACAAACATAAATAAATGCTAGGATATACCCAAAGGAATGGAAATGATTGTGTCTAAAATGATGCTTATTGCAGCTCTACTTACAATAACCAAGAGTTGGAATCAACTTAAATGTCCATTGAATGATAACCGAATAAGGAAGATGTGGTATATGTAATCAATGGAATACTACTCTGCCATAAAAAAGAATGAAATACTGCCATTTGCAGCAACATGGATGAACTTAGAGAAAATTATGCTAAGTGAAATAAGTCAGGCACAGAAAGAGAAATACCACATGTACTCACTCATAAGTAAGAGCTAAAAAAAGAAAAAAAGAAAGAAAGAATTACATTAACACATGAAACTTTAAAAAAAAGAGAGATCAGAACTGTGGTTATTAGAGTTGGGAAAGGGGGAGAGGGAGGAGGTTTGGTGAGAAACTAGTTAAGGTTCACAAAGATTGATTACGTTTGTAAACATGAGTACACTAATTATCCTGGTGTGATCCCACATATTGTACACATGTATTGATATTTGATTCTGTACCCCACAAATATATATAATCAATAAAAAAGGTAAAAAAATAAGCCTGATGTAAATAAAGAAATGAATATAAAATACATTTTAGTTGTGCAGTTTATTTCTAGGTAAGAAATTTCTAATTGATTCAGCTACAACTTTACAATCCCTATGGAGTATAGGAAAAAACTTCTGGTGTCATATTTCTGCTGGCTCAGGTTGACTTTCTCCCATTGCACTGGTATATATATCACCAAGATTTTCCATATGTGAGCAAGTACATTTTGTACACACTTGAAGACTCATGTAGAAACAAAAATAAAATGAGAATATTCATTGTACAAACATATTCTATAACATTATGAATGTTAGGTACCCTAAGGACTGTCAAAAGGGATACAGCTCATTTAATCAGCAAGCAAATTCTCTATATTCACTCTAATAACTACAGTATGTTTTTCTAAACTTTACTGTGAAATTGATACATATATTCTGATATCAAATGGACATTTGATTTCTATAGACTACAGACTATATAAAAATTAATTTACTGTTTAGCACATCTAAATCAAACTAAATTAAAATATCACATCTAAAAATTTATTTTAGTTCAAACCCTGCTTCTTTTTCTGTCCTTATTTGGAATCTACAGTGGTTCTCTTTTTGTGTTTTGTTTTTTTTCTTTTTCTCTTTCTAATCTATGTGTTTCTATGTATTTACTCTATGCTCTAAACTGTTTTATCTGGCATTCTCTCCCATCGCTTGTATTTATCTCTCTCTTTTGTATAAAGAAGCAAAATTGTATGTCTCTAGCTCTTACCTCTCTCCAAGTTCTATATCTCATTTCCAGAAACTACTAGACAATATGGAAGATATATCGCAAAATAGATTCAAAATTGAATATTGAATGTATACTGTCCCATTTCATTTAGTGCTGTTTTCTGCATTTTTTACTCATCTAAATGCCACCATAATTCTTTCATTCACCTTGTTTTGTAACCTTGAAATCCTTTATGTATTGTCCCTCTTTTACTCTCCATGTGTTGAGTTTCTAAAGCTATCTAGTTTAACTTTATTTCTTTTCATTTCTAGCCATCTCTATTTCAATTTTCTTATCTTTTCTTCTAAACAAAGCCAGTATCTTTCTATTTGGTCTCCACACTCCTAACCTTTGTCTAATCTATTTTATTCCATGCACAGTTGTCATGGTTCTGAAGACCAACTCCAAGCATGCTACTTCATTAAAAACCTTACTCGAAAACCTATTTTCCAGACTAGGTATACCTTTCTATAATACTATGCAGTGTTCTTCATGAGACATTGTAGTGAAAAAAGCAGGATGAAAAAAAGTATGTAGCATGCTACCAAATATCATATTGAAAGATAGAAGAATAAGCCATAAAATTTTTTAAATGATTTTTCCAGAAGAGAAAAGGAAGGGGGTTAAGAAGTAATAGAAACTAAGCTTCTTATAATATGCTTTATTATGTATATTTCTTTTCAGAATTAGGTCAGTGATTTATATAATTTAAGACTAATTTGAATGTTCAAAAGTTCTAAAATTTGAAAAGCAAAATGATTTACGTAGACCAAAACCTGAATCGAGTTGGTAGCATAGCATCTTGGAGTTTAACTCTTTCAAGTGACTGTAGAATAAAGTGATTTATTATACATTCCAGTGGGATTTACACTAAAGATGAAAGGAAAGCAAAACACAAACAGCCAAACAAAAACAAAAACAAAAAAATAACACCTTAACTTTATTGATGTTAGTGTTTGTATTATAATTATGAAATTATAATATGCATATTGTGGGTTAAATCAAATGAGTACTGATACCTTTGTCACTAAGAAGATTTTTAAGGTGGTGTAAAGCAGCTATGGATGTAAGATCAATGATGTCAAATTAAAGTCCTGTAGTTCTGAAAAAAAATGGTCTTTTTTATCTTCAAAATGCATACTACATAAATGTTTCCTCTAGAAAAGACCTACACCACCCCCCCCCCCAAAAAAAATCACCAAACCGGTAGAGATGAACAGTTCTCACACCAGAATTTTGCTAAGTACTATCTTCTACCAAAAACCCTGGGGTCCTCTGGAGAATGTCTGTTTCCAAGTTCAAACCAGAAATACACAAAATGAGTGTTAAGCATCTTAAAATAACACATACTTAGGAAAATAAAAATAGCTGAGAAAGTCATGTCTAAAAGACTCAAAAGTTAAACTGAGTAAGTTTCCATTGGCCAAAGAGAAGACTATTTTTGCATAAATAAGGATACTTATTGCAATAGTTTGAAAATCAACAAATATTTATAAATTCAAAAGTAAAATAATAAAAATGATGATGATAATTGTGATTGAACACTTTTAAAAGACACGTGAAAGCTACTTTATTATTTGTAAAACTAGCAAATAAAGTAAAACAATCAAGTCTTTATTTTGCCATTACAATATGTTCACAACTTAACGTTAAATAAAGTATTGGTTGGCGAATGTTTCTAGTGATAGGAATATTCCAGAAATAAAATAAAAATTAGAATATTACCATTTTCAGTTCTTAATTAAATGGCAGGTCAATCAATGAGTGGCACTGTCCCAAAAACAAAGTCAACCACACATATGTATCCCTTTGTAAAAGGGTTCTGAAGAGCAACAGAACCTACAAGACACATATATTTATATCTTGAGGGGTGTGGGAGAAAGAGAGAGAGAGAAAAAAAGAGAGAGAGGTTGATTTATGTAAGGAATAGGTTCAAGGGATTATGGAAGCATTGAAGTCCAACGTCAGCAAGTTGTAGGCCGACAAGAGGTGATGACACAGTTCCAGTCTGAGTCTAAAGGCCTGCCAAATAAGGCCTGAGAGAGAGGTTGATTTATGTAAGGAATAGGTTCAAGGGATTATGGAAGCATTGAAGTCCAACGTCAGCAAGTTGGAGGCCGACAAGAGGTGATGACACAGTTCCAGTCTGAGTCTAAAGGCCTGCCAAATAAGGCCTGGTCAGTTAGCTCAGTTGGTTAAAGTGCCATCTTGTAACACCAAAGTCAAGGGTTCAGATCCACATACAGGCCAGCAGTCAAAAAATAAAGGCCTGAGAACCAGGAGAGCCAATAGTCTAAGTTCCAGTTCAAAAGCTGTCAGGCTAGAGATTCAGGAAGAGCAGATGTTTCATTTTGAGTCTGGAGGCAAGAAAACTGTCATTCTAGCTCAAGCAGTCAGACAGGAGGAGTTCCCGACTGTTTCCTGGGAGTTTCCTATTGTTAGCCTTTTTATTCTATTCAGGCCCTCAACTGACCGGATGAGGCCCACCTGCATTAGGAAGGGCAGTCCACCCACTTTACCCAGTCTATTGATTCAATGTCAATCTCACCAAAAAACGCTCTTATAGGCACACCCAGAAAAATGTTTTACTAAAAATATGAGTATCCTGTGGCCCGGTCAAGATGACATGTAAAACTATCACACCCCTGAAATGGAAGTACAAAGAATTTTGAATGCAGCAGTCTTGACAAAAATAATTTAATGTGAATATGATGAAAACTCCAAATCTAACTACAAAGTCATAAGAAATTATCTTGTGGCTACAATCATCAGTCCAATATATGATATTCTACATGATTTATAAAACGTTTCTTTTAATAAAACATTTCAAAAAAATTTAAAAGATATAGAAGGATATTTGGAACATTAAACAATATTTGGAAGCCATTTTTCCAAGTCACAATGAATGGAAATTCTTTGAGTAATGATTCAAACTTTTTAAAAAATGGGTACTTGATGATAAAGTTCTAGAGATAAACGTTGGTAATAGCTGCACAAAACGTGAATGTATTGAATGCCACTGACCTTTATGTACTTAAAAATGTTTAACATGGTTAAGTTGTTTATGCATGTTACCACAATTGAAAACATTTAAAAAATGGAAATAAAAAAACCATAAAAATAG
Source organism: Galeopterus variegatus (assembly GCF_000696425.1). Classification (NCBI taxonomy): domain Eukaryota; kingdom Metazoa; phylum Chordata; class Mammalia; order Dermoptera; family Cynocephalidae; genus Galeopterus; species Galeopterus variegatus. The sequence continues at coordinate 10,999 of NW_007736564.1, forward strand.
ATACTTGACAAAAAATTAGGTTTATAATGGTGCTGTGATTATTTTTTTAAGACAGCATATTATCTGGAGTTACATACCACAATATTTTTTTATTTTAAATAATGATTCATCAGATTTATTTCAAAGTAATCCTAGATTAGAGGTGAAAGGTAGTATAGATTATACAAATTCACCATGTACTTATAATTGTTGAAGAGGGTCACAGATATTTCATATTACACTCTCAAATTCTGTACTTGTCTGAAAATGTCCAAAATAAAAAGTTAAAAAATGTAATAATTCTTTATTCCTATATTCTATATTCTCTAAAAAACTACTCCCATTTCTGTACACTCAAATGTTACGCATTCTATTTGTACCAGCTTTTAAGTAAAATCATTATGAAAAACATTTTTCCTCAGAGCTGATACTTTCTTGTTAAAACATGAGAATAGTAATATCTACTATAGATAATGATTGTGGTGAATAGGTCAGGTAACAATTACAGTGCCTGCTGGTATGCATCAATGTTTCTCTCTCCCTTTCTTGTTCACAAAACATATCTGATCCCTGGAGGATTAATTTTTTTTCAGGGTTATCCATCTAGTTCCAGCTTTTATTTGTCGTAAAAACAAATCTTAGTGAACTTCTTGTCTAAAGCAACACTAGCACGTATTCTGACAAATTACATTTTATAACAAAGTGGCAATAACTAAAAAATTAAAACAATAAGTTATATAAATATCTTTGAGCCTTTGTGCATTTAATTAGATAGAAAATAATTAGGTTTTCTACATTGCTTCAAACATTGTACAAAATTCGATATAATCCTTAACCATCTCTATGTCCAAAATGGCATAGGCTCAGTAAACAGACATTTCCCTATCCGACCATACTTCATCACATTTTGTACAAGTCATCACAACAACTATGACTTTAGTCATAAAGAGATGACTTATCCTTTACCCTATCCTTATCCTTTTTTGGGACTCACAAAGCTGGTTTCTGGAATAAGAATGTCAAAGAATATATTAGTAGTAGTATAGATGAGAGAAAGTTAACTCATTTATCAATAAAATCACTCTTATGTTTAAATAATCACATAAAGAAGAGAATAAAACAATGACTTTCAATATAGTCCAAGAATGCAGCAAGATATTTGGAGTAAGCAGTAATTACACAATTTAGAATGCAATTTCAGACACAGGTGGTGCTACTTGGTGGTTGTATGAGCTTTGTCTCTAGGAGTACTTTATGTGTTGACACGTTCTGAATGATCAAGGACATGGTGGGTAAAAAAGATTATATTAAGAAAGATAAAATTGTGTGCCTGACAAGAGCCAGAGGCAGGGAGGATGCAGGAACATGTGATGGCTTTACTAACTCAATATATTTATTGAGCAATACAGTGTTACTCTGGACTCAGCAAAGATGCAAATGCTACTATTCACAGTCTTGTCTAACAAGAAAGACCTCAGGCCAGGCTACGGAGTTACTTCCCAGAGGGATGTCCATATTAATGCTGTGCTGGAAATGAAATGTTAAGCCATGGAAAGCCAAATGAAGAAGTGGAGAGCCTGAAAAAGTGATGAATTTGACAATACTAAATGTCAGTGAGCGGAAAGAAAACAGGATACATGAACACGGAGGGCCAGAATTATCTAGTATTTTATATTAGTTCTCATTTATTAAAAAAATCTTTACTTGCATTACAAGTGCAAAACTTATGTTTGTATAAAAACACAGAAGAGCAAAAAATATGTCAGCCTATTTATTCATAAACATTAGTGAGGTAAATTTGCACATATGTTCTACTATGAAAACTTAATATTTATTAGAGGACACCAAATATTCAAAAATAATTGAAATGAACTAGATAAGTCAGTTGAAAAAAATTTCACACACTGTCTTAAATGGTTTAAGTATCTAAGATTTGTGTAGTGACTTTAGTTCTCTCTCTTCTGTTATTCCAACAGATTATTATAACTATACTATTTCTGTAAATTTCAATGTATTACTTTGATCGTTGTTTCTTCCATTCTCTCTGTCTCTCTTTATTGTTCATTTGTTTATTTATGGATTCAGCTCCCAGCTATGAGTGAGAACATTTGGTATTTCTCTTTCTGTACCTGGATTGTTTCACTTAGGATAATTTTCTCCACACTCATCCATGTTGTTGCAAATGGTAGAATTTCGTTCTTTTTTATGGCTGAGTAGTATTCCATGGTGTGTATAAACCTCTAGTCTGACATCTTGCCCCCTCTCCCTCCAATTCTATCATTTTAATCACAGATCAAAATACATGAGATATAAAAACTCATTTGTCCTGATATCAAACAGTGGTTCTATTTCTGTGTGCTCAAAATAGACAAAAATACAAATAAACAACTACTAACCACAAGACTAACAAACCAAATTCTCTGTTGTCTCTTACTCAACAAAGAATAATCCTCTATGATCCATTAATCCATTTATGGGTTTCCAAATGGTCAGAACATAAAACCAAGTTCACAGTCAATGCTGTCACAACTGCAGAACAATGAATCAGTTAAAAGCAAAGCAGAAACAATACCAGACAATATTGGGGTGGGGGGGCAGGCAGGTGGAGAACTAGTTAAACAGAAAATCAGCAGTTAAAGTTCTACTGGTACTTGGAACTCATCTGTGGAAGCCAGAAAAGTCATGCCTGAGCATAAGCTGCCCATGTAGTGCATTTCTCCAGCAAGGAAGTTTACAGGCTTTTCAGGAGAATCCACTGGGTATATCAGTCAATAACACCCAAAATGGTTAAAAAAAAATTTTAAGAAGTTAATATTATGATTCTCATAGAAATATAAATAGCCCACATGCCAAAGATTCTATTTAACCTGTTAATAAATAAGGATGCCTATAACATCTTACAGCCTTTCAAAGGACATTTTTGAGTAGAATTGTATAATCAAATATGAAAGGTTGAAATGAATTTTAAAATAGAAGTAAAAATTGGTAAAACTATTCAGTAACCACAGGTCAACAATTAATTGAATTCTAACACACACACAATTTACACAAATTTGAAAAAATAATTTACACTATTGCAAGTTATCTACAACTTACAGAGTTATAAAATGTCTCAAAGATAATGAAAGGCACAAAGATTCTGTAGAATCAGATAACCAAGAAATTAAGATAGCTAGTAATTCTCAGTTTAAGTCTTTACAATTTTTCCCTGTAACACCAATTAAAATAACTTCAAATGGAAATTTCTACGTTGGTCTTCTCATCCTGGTTCTTTCAAGCGCAGATTCATTTCAATATGAGATGATCCACATACTTATTTTCTCAAGACCGTGTTTTTTTTTCTTTGGTCAGTAGAGACTTTAAATCATTTTCATTAATCATATCCCATATATTCATATGGATAAGAAATTTGCTAAAGTTCTTACAATTTAACCCTTTCTTTCTCTAGTTTCCCGATATAAAATATTCTCACCACTATTGCATATCCTTGGTTATAAATTGATAAAATAAAAAATCTTTCTCTATTTCTCTTCTACACATCAACACACACACACACACAACAAAGTAGAAGTCCTGTATACATTCTAACATATTAACTGGGGTCTTCTATTGGTGCTAGACTGATACGCTTTCTATTTTTTCTTTACACTTTCATATTTTCAAAAATGTTGACAATAAAAATAGTACTTTATCTTTTAAGATAAAAATAAAATAGTAAATATTATTTAACAAAAAATGAATGCTCTAAAAAAGGCACTTTAAATTTTTACAAATAATCATTGCTAATTTGCTCAAAGTTATATGTCTATTATCTATTATTATTGAATATACATATTTTATTTTCTGTGAATATGCATATTTTATTTGCTTAGGATGCAAAATATGCTGTGCATTTACTTTCTCAATGCTTTTAGAATTTTTGTGAAAAGATTTTATGTAAATAATTTCTTTACATATTCCATTCTTTAATAAGAATGAGAATTGTGTCTTTAAAATATACAGGATGCCTTGGAAAATTACTGCCTTTATTTTTCACCTCAAATAAACAATTAGAAATACGAAAGTACAAAATCTTGCATAGAAAGAGCAAACTTACCCTTCTATGTCTCTTCTAAGCATTTGTTATAACAAAAAAGTGAAAATATTTTATGTTGATTTTACTAATATAGCAGAGTCCCAATACAATTCTAGAGGAAAATAGTATAAAGAAGAATATTATAAGCTCATAATAATTTGTATAAATAAATAATAGTAAAATAAAAAGTTAAAGGTATGCACACATTAAAAGAATAATTCTATTCACCTAATGTTAAAATAAAATTAAACTATATCATTTAGGAATGCAAACAAAGGTGATAAGTCTATGAAAAAAATCAGAAAAATAATTATAAAAGTCAGAATGTGAGAGTTCTATTCAGATAAGTAGGAGGCCTCTGCAGTTCTACAAATGTTCAATTAATTGAGCTATGTTTTGTTCACAATATAATTCACATATATATATACACACACACATACATGTACATATACATATTGTATTCATATATCCAGATATATAATATACATAGTATGTACATTTCTGCATGTCTTTTATATTGCACAATAAAATAGAGAGAGAGAGAGAAAGAAAGACAGAGAGAGAGAGAGAGAGAGAGAGAGAGAGAGCATGAGAGGGAGAGGAGCTCTCTAAGAAGCCAATTTCTCTAGGAGCCTATAGTGGATTGAATTATGTCCCCACAAAACTCACTGAAGCTTGAATTGTGTCCCCCAAGTTTTATGTATTGGAAACTTAGTCTCCACTGTGACTGTTAAGTGGGTGGGAAATCCTGTTATGGTAATTGAAAGGTGGAGGCTTGAAGAGGTGATTAGATTGTAGGACCATGCAGTAGTGAATGGATTGAAAATGTTAAAAATGGTGGTCAAGGGCTTGGTTCTTAGGGCTTTAAAAGAAGAGAGAGAAGAGTCTGTTTCTCTCTCTTCTCTCTGTTTCCACCATCTTGCAATGTGAGAGCCCTGGGTCACTGTTGCCACCACCAGATGGACTTTGGACTTCCCAGCCTCAGAAACTATAAGCAATAAATTTCATTTTTCTTTATAAATCACCCAGTTCCAGGTATTTTGTTATAAGCAATAGAAATATACTAATACAGGGTCCCACATTATCCAATTTAGGATATACCCCCATTCTAATTTTTTTTTTTCTTTTTGTTTTTTTTCATGTCCGGCAACTGATTGCAACCCTCAGTGTCGCGCCCACACCAGACTGGGACCGGCCACGGGATCGCAACCCTCGGTGTCTTTGTTTTTTTTCGTGTCCGGCAACTGATCGCAACCCTCAGTGTCGCGCCCACACCAGACTGGGACCGGCCACGGGATCGCAACCCTCGGTGTTGCTCCCATACCTCGCTCAGCCAGTGAGCGGGAACCAGTCTGTATGTGGGATCCGAACCCTCGGCGGGAGCGCCACCACGCTCCCAAGCGGAGCACTGTAGCAGTGCGCCACCGGGCCGGCCCTACCCCCATTCTAATTTGACCTTTCCCACTGCAGTCCACATTTCACTGTCAAATCTGGTAGGCACTAGAGCAAGATGACAAAAAGCATGACCTTGTGACTCACATCTTGCCTTTGACACTTATTCTTATGGGGGGAGGGCAATAAAGAAATACATAAGTAATCAGACAAATAGTGGATTAATAAAACCTCAGAATAAGAAAGTAAGCACAGAGGCTCTGGAGCTAGCCAGGGGGTATTCACATCTGGCTTAGCTACTGATTAATCATGTCAAGGAAAGTTACATAATTCATAAGCACCTCATCTTTTTAAATTTGTAAAGTGAAAGAAGTAAAGGCACTTTACTTTTCTAAAAATTATGTGCATGAATATTCTGTGGAGATGTTTCTCTAATCATAGAAATGAAAAAAGATACTGAAGTTCATAGTGCCATAAACATATTTGTTTTCTTTTTTTTCATATTTCAGGAAATTTAAGTAAGCTATCACTTTTGAAATTATCTGAGATTAGTGGATGAAATATCTAATTTAATTTGATGGAGAGAGGAAATATACGTTTTAGCTAAAAACGCTACACATTGTTAAATACATACTGATAATATATTAATAGGATTAAATGTATGTGCAGCCTACCAATTATACTTATTGATTTTTCCTACAATTAATTATTACAAGGTGATAAAATGTTCCCACTTGGTTATTATTAGGCAACCTTAATCAGACTGCTTATGAACAGTCCTGTGATCGAAAACATCTGGCAAATTTCCTATGGAGAAATAATTCTCTGTCACTATGCGTAAGAGGACATGCTGCTTATCAAAGTTCTGATTGAAAAGTCAGTTTAAATGTAACTTTTCTGAGTCCACAATTTTAGGCTATGTTCAGTTTAAAGTTTCTCAGTATGTATGTTTATCTAGTAATGATAAATTAGTAATATTTAAGTATTTTATATAATATTAAAAACCAAACAACACAAACAAAAACAAGAAAATGTGTGTAATGTTAAAGGCCTCTTATTCTTTTTGCCATCATTTAAGCAACACTATTCAATAAGAAATCACCTGGAGTTTTAAATAGACAATGTATAAACAGTGCAGAACCTGTGCACCAGAGCTCTTTGATATGCAAACTAAAGCAATGTTTTTCCAGAAAGCCAGCACTAACCAAATATGGAGATTGGCACGTTAAAATGTTCCTTTTCTTACAGCATTTTAATTAAAGCAAGTTCAGGGGAGAAATCTCATTTTCACAGGCATCGGTCATCTGTAAAATCCCTAGCTTTTGCTAAATGCAAATTCATTCTAAAATATACATGGCAAAAGTATTTTCCCAGTAGTTATACAAGAAATCCCTGATGGTTCATGGATGAGTAATTTTCATTTTTAAGTATATATTTTTAAATTACTAATTTCTCATTTATTTCAGTCTAATTTCAGAGTTATTCATGCACAAGGTTATTTTGTGAATCTCTCCCTCAATTGCTCATAGAACACTATGACACTGTAGTAAAGAAAGGCCACCAAGTGATTGCAAAGAACTGTAGTAAGGAAAATGTGGAGGAATTTCTGAGAAGAAAAACGAGAAAAGAAAATACAACTCAGACAATTCAACCTTGTATTGACCTCAATTTATTAAGAAAAATTAAAAAGGCTTTGTACAGATGCTTGCAATCACTGTTCTTTACTGCAGAGTGAAATATAAATACACACACAACCACTATTCCCTGAGTTAGAAGATTTTGTTCTAAGGCTGAAGATGTTGAATTATAAGATTCAAGCCCTGCAGCCCTCAGCATCATCAACACTGGTCAGTTAGCAAATAATAGAAATAATAGAAATATGGTGCTTTTGTGCAGTTGTACCCTTTACCTGGCATGCTTTTCTTCCCTTTTTTGTGTGTCAATCTTGAGAAAATTCTACTCACTCTTCAAAGTGCTTGCTAGCCTGTAACAGCCTCCCTAAGGGTTGAGTTCATGTCTTAATATGAGACCATGGAAACGTAGCACTTAGCATAGTGCCTGTAATATTGTAGGCCCTCAGTTTGTGTTGGTGATGAAGGTCCAAATCAAATTTCTTCTTCGTTTCTTTGCACCAGAGCTCACTTCCACTTGCAGATTACCCCCACTTTCCTAAATAGACAAAACTGATTGGATCTGTTCCTAAATTCTTTGTAGTACTCATCAGATTTTGCTGTTTTTAGTGGTAAATGATGTGCTACCCATCCTTCTGCTGCACAGACATGTGCAGTGTATCCTAAGCTACTTGAGAGCAAGGAGGGGCTTTAATCAGCTTTAGTTTCTGACACCTATCATGTTATCAGTAACATAATAGATTGTCAATAAACTTCAAATTAATATTCAAACATAATTAGAAGATCTTTCCTGCACCAATTAAATAAAATAAGAATTCAGAGAATGTTACATACATTTGTACTTTCCTGGGGAATCATACTTCTAAGCATCTTAGAGAAATATAATAAGTTAAAACAAAATGAGTGTTTAAAACAAAATCAGTGTCTTGTGCAGTTTTATCATTCTCAATTCATTAAAAACAGTTTGCACTGCCTACATTAATCATTAAATCTATTTATAGGCCAATCAAATATGCTTAAAATATTGTGACCAAAAAAACTATATTTAAAAAATGTATGGATAGCTAAAAACAATTCATCTTTTTCCTTATAATTGCCTATATGAT
>NW_007736564.1:22074-31257 GCF_000696425.1 Galeopterus variegatus
GTGTATCCCTTTTAGATACATAATATTATTTACATGGGACTTCTTTTTTCAATACTTGACTATTCTCAGAATTTTACACACTTTTTAGTCTTTCAGACTTATTGATATTATTTCCTTTCTTCTCATTTAAAATACATGTTCTTATAATTTTATTAATTCCCACTTCTTGATGTTCCCATGGCATGCCCCACCGAGAGGTAAGCCCAGCCCAGGAGACCCGAGTGGTGGCACGGTCTGCCCCTCCTCCTGGACCCAGAGGGAGTTGCCAGGTCCCTGTGGCACACCCTGCTGAGAGGTGAGTCATGCTGCTCATTCTAAGGTCACAGATTCTAGAACAGGACCCAAGGTAGTGTAATAGCCACTACCACAGTTACTCTCAAGCAAGGACCATACACCACCACAGTAGCAGCCAAGGCCACTCTACATGTAACCTATGGCTCACTAAACTGCACTGACAGAAGAGTCACTAGTAAAGCCTTCAAATAAAGGAAGAAATCTTGATCATCATAGTCAACCTCAGTGTAGTAGAAGAAGCAAACCCTCTACCAAATGACTAAACATCAATGAAAAAATAAGACAACTACAAATAAATAAGAAGTTATGACACCAGCAAAGGAATACAGCAATGCTCAAATTTCAGACTACATGGGACAGGGAATCCTTGAAATGTCTGAAAAATAATTCAGAGCAATGATCTTAAGAAAACTTGAAGAAATAAAAGAAGACTCAATTAGAGAACACAAGAAAACAAGAAAAAATATCCAGAATATGAAGGGGGAAATCTACAAAAAGATTATGACCTTAAAAAGAGTGTAGCAGAACTCCTAGAAATGACAGATTCACTCAGTTAAATAAAAAAAACACAACAGAGAGCTTGAGCAGTAGGGTAGAGCAAGCAGAAGAAAGAATTTCAGATCTCGAAGATGGTCTTTTCGAAATAACCCAGGCAGACAAAAAAAAAAAAAATAAAATAAAGGAAAAAAATTTAAAATAATGAGGAAAATCTAAAAGAGATAGCAGAGAAACTCTAAGATCTGAATTGTGGGTATTCTAGAAGGGTAGGAGAAAGGAAAAGGTATTGAAAACCTATTCAAGGAAATAGTAACAGAAAACTTCCCAAGTGCAGGGAGAGATAGAGACCTTCAGATCCAGGAAGCTCAAAGGTCCCCAAACAGATTCAACCCCAAAAGATCCTCACAAAGACACATTATAGCTAAATTTGCAAAGCTCAAAGACAAAGAAAGAATTCTAAAAGCAGCAAGAGAAAGGCATCAAGTCACCTTTAGAGGAGCCCCCATCAGACTTACAACAGACTTCTCAACCAAAACCCTACAGGCCAGAAGAAAGTGGAATGATATATTCAAAATACTGAAAGAAAAAATTCGCCAGCCCAGAATTCTCTACCCAGAAAGGCTCTCCTTCAGAAATGAGGGAAAAATAGTGTCTTTCCCACACAAACAAAATTTGTGGAAACTCACCAACACATGACCAGTCCTGTGAGAAATTTGCAAGAGAGTTCTGCATCTGGAATCTGAATAATGATGACCTCCAGCTCCAATACACAAGAAAGAGCAAAACTTATTTTTAAAATAAATCTTCCAATGAGAAAGAGAATGAAGCTAAATCATGCCACATTAAATTTCCAACTAACATTGAAGAAGAGAAATAAATGGGAAAGTAATGATCAAAAGATATTTAAATCATCTAAACAAAAAGCAATTAAATGACAGGAATTAAACAATACTTGTCAATAATTACCCTAAATGTGAATGGATTAAGTTCCCCATTCAAAAGACAGACTGACTGATTGGATTAAAGAGCTAGACCCAAGTATATGCTATCTCCAAGAGACCCACCTCAGCTGTAGAGACACACACAGACTAAATGTGAAGGGATAGAAAACAATATACCATGCAAATGGAAACCAAAATGAGCAGGAGTAGCTATTCTCATATCAGACAAAATAGACTTTAAACCAAAAAAGTGAAAAGAGATAAAGAAGGCCACTATATAATGATAAAATGATCTATCCAGCTAGAAGACACAACAATCATAAACATATGTGCACACAATACTGGAGCACCCAGATATATAAAGCAAACTCTATTAGAACTAAAAAAGAAAAAGAAATAGGCCCTAATGTATTAATAGCAGGAGATCTGAACACCCCTCTCTCAGTATGGGACAGATCTTCCAGGCAACAAAACAACAAAGAGACACAGGATTTAATCTACACCTTAGACCAATTGGACCTGGTAGATATATACAGAACATTTCACCCAACAAATAAAGAATATACTTTCTTCTCATCAGCTCATGGAACATTCTCCAAGACAGATGACATATTAGGTCACAAATCTAGTCTCAGCGAATTTTAAAAAATTGAAAGCATTCCAAGTATCTTTTCAGACTGCAATGGACTAAAACTGGAAATCAATAACAAGTAAAACCCTGGAAACTACAAATACATGGAAATTAAACAAAAGGATCCTGAACAACCTACAGGTCCAAGAAGAAATTAAACAGGAAATCAAAAAATTTCTTGAAACCAATGAAAATGAAGATACATCATACCATAACCTGTTGGACACAGCAAAAACAGTACTAAGAGGCAAATGTATTGCAGTAAATGCCTACATGGAAAGAACAAAAAGACTTTAAATAAATAAGATAAAAATAAATAAAAATAAAGATGTAAGACTATACCTCATAGAACTTGAAAAGCAACAACAACCCAAACCTAAAGGTAGTAGGCAGAAAGAAATAATTAAGATTAGAGCAGAACTAAATTAAACAGAGACCCAAAAAACAATAGAAAAGATCAACAAAATGAAAAGTTGTTTTTTCAAAAAGAAATAAAATAGATAAACCATTAGCTCTGTTAACAAAAAAAGAAAAAGGAAGATCCAAATAACAAAAATCAGAAATGAAAAGGAAGACATTACAACTGATACCACAGAAATACAAAGCATTATTAGAGACTATTATAAACAACTGTAGGACAACAAATATGGAAATCTAGAAGATATGGATAAGTTTCTAGACACATACAAACTACCCAGACTGAACCAAGAAGAGATAGAATACCTGAACAGATCAATAACAAGCAACGAGATTAAAGTGGTCATCAGCAATCTTCCAACAAAGAAAAGTCTGGGTCTGAATAGCTTTACAGCTGAATTCTATCAAACTTTTAAAGAGGAGTTAATAACAATTCTCCTCAAACTATTCCCAAAAATTGAAACAGAAGCGACTATCCCAAACTCATTCTATGAGGCCAACATCACTCTAATACCAAAACCAGATAAAGACACACACAAAAAAGAAAATTACAGGCTAATTTCCTTGATGAACATAGATGTGAAAATCCTGAACAAAATATTAGCAAGCAGAATACAGCAACATGTTAAAAAAATCATACACCATGATAAAGTGGGATTCATACCAAGGATGCAAGAATGGTTCAACATATAAAAGTCAATAAATGTAATACATCACATCAACAAACTCAAGCATTTGACAGAATTCAACATCCCTTCATGGTAAAGACTCCCAGCAAATGAGGTGTAGAAGGAGAGCATCTAAACACAAGAAAAGCTATTTATGACAAGCCCCTTGCCAGTATCATTCTGAACAGGGAAAAACTGAAGCCTTTCCTTTAAAAACAGTAACAAGACAAGGATGCCCACTCTCACCACACCTATTTTACATAGTACTGGAGGTACTAGCCAGAGTAATCAGGCAAGAGAAAGAAATAAAGGGAATCCACATTGGAAGAGATGAAGTCGAACTTTCTCTATTTGCAGATGACATGATACTATATATAGAAAACCTAAAGACTACCAAAAAACTCCTAGAGCTGGTTAATAAATTCAGTAATGTTGCAGGATACAAAATAAATGCCCCCAAGTCAGTTACATTTATACACTAAAATAATGGGCTAACAGAAAGAGAAATAAAGAAAGTAAGCCCATTTACAATTGTCATGAAAAAAATAAAATACCTGGGGATCAATTTAACCAAGGATGTGAATGATCTCTACAATGAGAACTTCCAACCGCTTCCAAAGGAAATTAAAGAAGACACAAAAAGATGGAAAGATATTCCATGCTCTTGGATTGGAAGAATTAACATTGTGAAAATGTCTATACTACCCAAAGCAATTTACAGATTCAGTACAATCCCCATCAAAATACCAATGGCATTCTTCACAGAAATGGAAAACTCAATCTTACCTTTCATATGAAACAACAAAAGACCCTGAATAGTCAAATAAATCCTGAGCAAAACAAAAAATAAAGCTGTAGGCATAACACTACCTGACTTCAAATTATACTACAAAGCTATTGTAACCAAAAGAGCATGTTACTGGTATAAAAATAGACATTCAGACCAGTGAAGTAGAATTGAGAATCCAGAAATCACCCCTCAGGCTTACAGCCATCAGATACTGGACAAAGGCAACAAAAATCTACAGTGGGGAAAAGACTGCCTCTTCAACAAGTCCTGCTGGGAAAACTGGTTATCCATATGCAGAAGAATGAAACTAGATATGCACCTCTCAACATACACTAAAATCAACTCTAAGTGGATTAAAGACTTAACTATAAAACCTGAAACTGTAAAATTACTAAGGGAAAATGTGGGTGAAACACTTCAGCAACTAGGTCTGGGTGCAGACTTTATGAACATGAGCCCAAAAGCACAAGCAGCAAAAGAAAAAATAAACAAGTGTGACTATATCAAATTAAAAAGCTTATGCACAGCAAAGGAAACAATCAACAGTGAAACAACAACCTACAGAGTGGGAGAAAAGTTTTGCTAACTATGCATCTGACAAGGGATTAATATCCATAATATACAAAGAACTTAAGCAATTATACAGTAAAAAACCAAATAACCCAATTGAAAAATGTGCAAAGGAAATAAATAGACATTTTTCAAAAGGCAAACACACAAATAGCCAAGAGGTACATGAAAAAATGCTCAACATCACTAGTCATCAGGGAAACGCAAATTAAAACTACATTGAGATACCACCTCACCCCAGTTAGACTGGCTATAATCAGAAAGAAAGTTAATAACAAATGCTGGTGAGGTTGTGGAGAGAAGGGAACACTCACACACGGTTGGTGGGACTGTAAGTAAGTACAACCAATATGGAAAACAGTATGGAGGTTTCTCAGATAGATCTTACGAACAATCCAGAAATCCCACTTCCGGGTATATACCCAGAAGAATGGAAATCATCATGTCAAAGGGATACCTGCACTCCCATGTTCATTGCAGCTCTGTTTACAATAGCCAAGACATGGAACCAACCTAAATGTTCATCGATGGATGGTTGGATAAGGAAACTGTGGTATATATTCACCATGGAATACTACTCAGCCATAAAAAAAGAATGAAATTCTCCCATTTGCAACAACATGGATGAGCCTGTAGAAACGTATATTGAGTGAAATAAGAAAAGCACAGAGGGATAAATACTGAATGTACTCACTCATATGTGGTAGCTAAGAGAGATAGAAGGAAGGAAAGAAAGACCACATTGGTGCATTGGAAATGGTTGGGGTCTTTCTCCTATTTCTAGAATTTATCATTGATAATCATATTTCCTTAATTTAACAATTTGGCCATAATAAATATTTCTATTATTCAAAAGACATGATTTGAAATATATAAATTTCACGAAAAATGACAAATCAAAATATCCAATGAATTTTAATTTTTAGAAATTAAGAAATAAGCAATTATTATTATATGTTTCCTTCCATTTTGGCTTTGATACCAAACATTTATAAGGCATTCTCAACTTTAATTTCAGTTTGATCAAATTCAATTCACATAGTATGGTGAAGGCAATATGACAAAAGTAAGATTGTATCAATGATTATTTCCCTTCCATATTTACAATAAGATTAAAAGTATAGTTCACCACCACATTTGAGTTAATATTGACAGAGATGCATGATACATTGTCAAAAAATCTATATAAGTTTTGAAATCACTGATTTTAATCAATTATAATTTAGTGTCACAATATGATGATGTTTGAACTATAGTCTTATTAATTTTTTAAAGTCCACTTTGAGCAATATTAAAGAGCACATAATTAATACACTAAATTCTACTACACTAAATTCTACTTTTAAAAAAGGGAGACTTTTAATTACATACCTAACATATCTTTTTATTAAAAAAAGATCTAGGAAGATGTGTAATTTGAAAATACTATTAAATTGTTAAATTTTCAAGTAAGAATAATGTTTTAAAATGTACATAATTTATATTCGTTCTTTCTGTCTCTCTCTAACTCTGTTTACTGATATATTTCTCAAATTCTATATCTTCAGTATGTTCAAAACAACCTCCTCAATATTTATCAAGTTATATTCTTTGACCATGCATAAAGTGCAAAGTAATGACATGAAAAGAAACCAAGTTTCATCACATTACCTCATTGTAAATGTCTTAGAATAGTCACATTTTGAATGGACATAATAGTTACAAAAGTCAAAATCTCAATAATATGACATAACTAGCAATAGATTCTATACTTGTAAACTAGATATTTAATATTTAATCATCATTTTTTGTTTGCTAAGAAATACAGAAGTACTTCTGAAACTTATTTTGTTATAATATTTTGACTGCAATATGCTCATCAAGTGTCGGAAAAACAGTAATAGCAACAATTATATATCATGGTCATTTTTGCTCCCCCACATTTTCAACAAATGCTGCAGTAATTTCTTGAAAATACTTATATCAACACCTAAATACTTCCACTGAAGAACTAGTTCCATTGAGTCAAAAACTATTGTGGCCTTCGAACAACAATAATTTTATAGTAATTTCTGTTGGTTTCCTTTCATATTACAGTTGGTAAAAGTATCTGGTATGTTGTCTAAAGTACACAAGCCTATTTCAATCAACATATATGCTCCTCTACACCCCACTAAGTAATTTAGCAATTTATATATATATATATATATATATATTCTTACAACCTAATTGGAAAGGAAACATAGGGGGAGAAAAACAAAACACGTAGCTCCTTGAGATCGTCCTGATTATATCTTTATAATCTTGATTACATCTTTATAAACTTTAAGAGGCCTAACTTTTGCCTGGCTAGATAGCAAGGCTTTGGGAATCTTGAATTAACAAGGTCTTCATCTTCTGTATGCACTGGCATGGCTTAATGTCTACAGGGTTTTCTTGGCCGATTCTCTTCCTAGGGGTAGTGAATGGAAGCCCTGAGGAGCCCTTACCTCTGTACTCATCAGTAGTACACTGTGTTTTCTTTACTTCCTTTGCTTAATAATTTCTAGCAATTCAACTCTATTACGGTGGTAATAGCTCTAAAACGTACATGGTCAGGCATGTTCAAAGGGTTCGATGGTCATTGCCTCCTAGAAAATCCTGGTGTCCCTCCATGCCCGGTAATTATAATCCCAGGAAGGCCTTCACAAGTTGGTCTCTGCTAATGCCTCTATGAGCAGCAGAGTTGTTACTCAAGTTTTTCAAAGAGAAAAGTTTAAGAAACTCAGCCAAAAACCCTCTAAATAAAGCAGTTTCTTGAGTTGAGAAGCAGCAGCATGGTGGATAAAAACCAGGATTTCCTTGATGGTTTTTAAAGATTATTAAGTTAACTTGTATTTCTGTTACAGCAATAACCTGAATTTCCAGTTGAACTACAGTACTGCAAATTTTTGTTTTATTCAACTTTTTCTAAACTGAAAACAGTAAAATTTATTAATAGTATTAGTTCAATTTTTAATGATTAATAGTTATTCTTGTTATTTTAAAAATTATAGTAATAAAACATTTTCAACTATGTTATTGCAATTATATATCCATAAAACATTTCATTAGTGATACATGTAACAGCACAAGCTTATAAACATAAGTCATTCTCAGCTAGTTTGTTTTTATTATGTGAGACCCAGGGGCACACTATATTTTCAAAGGTAGAATCAATTTCTCTCTGTACAGCCACAGCACTTTGTCTCTCAAGGCATTTCACACACTCTTTCCAGGACTGTGGTTATCTACATATATTTTTCTACTCTTAAATTTTAACCTCCTTCAGGACATTACTTATTTTTAGAGCTCTACTACAAAGAGCACACATGGAAGTACAACAAAAGTGTGTCCTTAGAGGGAATAAATAAAGCCAAATCTGTCTGTGCACATGAGTAGTTAATTTGTATAGTTAATTTGTATCAAGGGCAAGATTGACCATTGACCATTATACAGGACATTGTGTTTCACTGAAAGCCTCCTAGACAAAAACTTTACTGAATGCATCATTATTCTAAATGAAGTATGTTGTGCATGTGGATAATGCTATTCTAAAGCTTGATCCGATTGTATATCTGTTCTATAATAGCACTTTGTTTTAACTTTTTTGTTTTGCCATATTATAAAATACTCACTTTTCCAATCTCTCTGCCTACAATAGAATATCTTCTAGTGTCTACCATCTGAATGTGACTTAATAATTTAAGAACTACAGGGACTCATTGTCTCATAACAGTCATAAGCTAAAATTTTTGGTTGTGCAAAATAGTAAACATGAATTTCTTCTTTTTTTAATTTAATTTTATCAATATACAATGTAGTTGATTTTGGTGTCCCTTTAAGGAATCCTCCCTCCCCATTCTCTCTTCCCCCTCCATCAACATTGTATTTGCTCTCTTGTCTTAACAAGTTCAAGGAATTGTGACTGATAAACATGAATTTCAAAATCTTGAAATGTCTGCACATCCTTTACATGAAAATAGGTTAGCTGAAGATCTTTAATTGTCATGTCATTAAGGAAAAACTTCTATACCATCTGGTATCCATATTTGTGGTCGCTTTTCAGAGAAGATTGAATCATCCAATATCCATTCATTCATTTTCCTATTATTTGAAAACATATTTACTGAGCAAATTATACATGTCAGACACTGTTCCAGCTTTTGCATAGATAGATGTGAAGAAAGCAAACAAAAATCTCTGCCCCTTGTGGACTTAACATTCAAGCTCGGGAGGACTGACAATTAAAAAAGAAAAGAAAAAACCCAGTAGGTTATCTATAGTATGTCAGATGATAAATGATATGGGGGGGAAAGAGAGAGAGAGAGAGAGAGAGAGAGAGAGAGAGAGAGAGAGAGAGAGAGAGAGAGAGAG
>NW_007736564.1:32219-44323 GCF_000696425.1 Galeopterus variegatus
AGAGAGAGAGAGAGAGAGAGAGAGAGAGAGAGAGAGAGAGAGAGAGAGCACGCCAAGGGGAAAGATAGTGTTGAGTATATTTCTATTAAAAATAAGGTGTACACGATGGCTTCATTGAGGGGTAAAAATTGAAGTTGAAGAAAGAAGCCTTGAAGATATTTATGGAAAGGACTTTCAACTCAGAAGCAAAGTGCTTGGTTACAAATTATATTTTTGTGTGTGCTAAGGAAAAGTAGGGAGGCAGAGAATCTCGAAAGAATGACATGAAGGAAAGTAGGAGAAGATGAGGTCAGTAGGTACTGAAGGGTGAGACCCTGCAGGGTCTTTATTATTTTCAGATGTAATTCGTTTACCATAAAATTCACTCATTTAAAGTAAAAAATGTAGTGGAATTTATTTGTCATAAACTGGTATGCAATATTGTATATTTCTGTAATCTAATTTCTAATGTATGTTTCTATAATATAATTTTATAAGGTTTTCTTTGCCTTAAAAAGTGCATACCCCTTAACAGGCTTATCCTTCCCCCTCTCACCTTCCATTAATTGTAGGAGACCTCTGATCTACATTCTGTCTACAGATTTGCCTATTCTGGATACTTCATATAAATGAAAGCTATGGGTCAAATGTTTCCCCCATGCGTTCATGTGTTGGAAACTTAATCTCCATTGTAATAGTGTTAAGGCGGGTGGGGGGGAGAAATCCTATTGTAATAACTGAAAAGTAGGGCCTTTAAAAGGTGATTAGATTGTGAGGACTGTACTCTTGTGAATGGATTATTCCATTGATGGTTCAATGGGTGGTCATGGGTGCGGTTTTGATGGCTTTATAAGGAGAGTGAATAAGCAGGTTAGCTCTCTTGCTCGGTGCATTCTTGCCATGTGACACCCTGTATCTCCCTGGGACTCTGTACCAAGAAAACACACTCACCAGCTGTGTTCTATGGATTTTGGACTTCCCGGCCTCCAAAGCTGTGAGAAATAAATTTTATTTCTTTATAAATTACTCAGTTTCAGGTATTCTATTATAAGCAACAGGCAAAGATTAGTAAATTGCAATCATATATGTTGTCTTTTGTGACTGGATTTTTTCAGGTAGCGTAGTGTTTAAAGATGCATTCATGTTGCAACATATCTCAGTACTTCATTCCAATTTATTGCACACATTTAATTGAATTATTTGTTCTAATGTTTTTTATATATTCTGGATACAAGTTTCTAACTAGATATATGATTTGTGAATATTTATCACATCCTATTCTCGTTTAACTTTTGTTTTCTCAATATTATTATTGGCATAATTTGCAGCACAAAAGTTTTTTTTTTTTTTTTTTTTCATTTTGATGAAGTTTAATTTATTTGCTTATGGGACCAGCCTTGTGGCTCACTCGGGAGAGTGTGGTGCTGATAACACCAAGGCCACGGGTTCGGATCCCATATAGGGATGGCCGGTTAGCTCACTGGGTGAACATGGTGCTGACAACACCAAGTCAAGGGTTAAGATCCCCTTGCCGGTCATCTTTAAAAAAAAATTATTTGTTTATCATTTGTGCTTATTCAGTTATATCTAAGAGATCATTGCCTATCTTAAGGTACAGAGATTTACTCCTATTTTTTTCTTTTTTTAAGAATTATATGGTTTTAGATCTTATATTTAGATCTACAACTGATTTTTGTGTATAATGTGAGGTATAAATCAATCTTATTGTTTTGCATGTGGATATCCAGTTGTCCCAGCACTATTTGTTAAAAACACTATCCTTTCCCCAATTGAATGGCCTTGGCACTATTATTAAATGTCAGTTGACCATAAGTATGTGGGTTTATTTCTCGACTGTCAGTTATATTTCATGATATAACTGTCTAGTTTTTTCGCAGTACCATACTGTCTTGATTACTATAGATCATTTATCGCATAGGTGAGGCAAAATTTTACCTTTACCCTCCTAGAGTTTTTGACTGGGCCTGGAAATTAAATTGACATAAGGAAATAATAACCCAAAGAAGTAGTAAAACTTAAATGCTTTTATATAAGGTTCAACAAGGAGAAGCTATTGTGGAAAAGTAAGTAAATTATATGGCTAAAGGAAGATAATAATTATTTTAACAAGGTTGGTTTGTACAAAATTCTCTTGTCTATGACTCCCTGTAGAAGAATGTTTTTTTTTCTCCTGGTAAAGGGAGGGCATCTTTTTCACAAGAGTTTTAAATCTTTTGTATTCAGGAAGAAAACGGGAGATTAGAATATCCTTCTTGCATCTGCTGTTTTTAAATTTTAGCTCAAAGTAATCCTTATACCAAATTGTCATATTTTGGGGTGGTATATTCCATTACCCTTCAGAGTAATTTTGAAATGAAGATATTTGAGTCTTCCAACTTTGTTCTTTTTCAAGATTGTTTTGACTATTCTGGGTTGAATATTCAAGTTGGTCTGCTATTCAAGTTGTGTGAGTTTTAGGATCTGTTTGTCAACTTCTGTCAGAAAAAAAAGTGTAATTTTGATAGAGATTTTATTAAATCTATAGATCAATTTTGGGAGTAATGCTATCTTTAAAATGTTACATATTTTGAGCCATTGACACGAATGTCTTTCCATTTATTTAAAGCTTCTTAAATTTCATTGAACATTTTTTTGTTTTGTTTTGTGTAAGTGTGCCTTGCACTTTTTTTGTTAAATTTATTCCAAGCATTTTATTCTTGTCTATTTTACTGTAAATAGGATTGCTTTTATTGACTTAAAATATAAATTGCGGGCCAGCCCGGTGGCACACTGCTACAGTGCGCCGCTTGGGAGCGTGGTGGCGCTCCCGCCGAGGGTTCGGATCCCACATACAGACCGGTTCCCACTCACTGGCTGAGCGAGGTGTGGGTGCAACACCGAGGGTTGCGCTCCCGTTGCTGGTCCTGGTCCGGTACGGGCGTGACACTGAGGGTTGCGATCCGTTGCCGGACATGAAAAAAGACAAAAGAGGAAAAAAAAAAATATATATATATATATATATATATATATATATTTCTTATTGCTAATGCATAGAAATATAACTGATTTTTATATATTAATTTGTATCCTGAAACATTGCTAAACTTGTCTATTGGTCCCAATAGCTTTTAGTTGATTCCTTAAGATTTTCTAAATACAAAATCATGTCCTCTGCAAATAGATATGTTTACTTTTCTTTTCCAATCTATATGCCTTATATGTATTTTTTCTTAATCGACCTGGTTAGAGCCTCCAGTGTGATGTTGGATGTAAGTGGCAAATACAAACATCCTTGTCTTCTTCCTGATCTTAGAATGAAACATTCATTCTTTCATCACTAAATAGGATATTAGTTGTGAGTGTGTAGTCGATGCAATCAGCTTGAGGAAGTTCCCTTCCATTTCCAGTTTGTTGAGTGCTATTATTATGAAAAGGTGTTGAACTTTGTCTAATGCTTTTTCTATGTCTATTTAGATGATCATGTGGTTTTGTCCTTCATCCTGTTAATAAAGTATATTGAATTGATTGATTTTTTTTAAATGGAAAACTAGCCTTTTATTGTTGGGATAAATCTCACTTGGTCATTGTCTATAGTCTTTCTGTATTTGCTGGATTTTGTTTGCTATCATTTTGCTGAGGATTTTGCATTTAATTTACACAGGATATTGATCTATAGTTTTCCTTTCTTGTAATTGTGTGTGTGTTTGTGTGTGTGTGTGTGTGCTGTCATTGTAATGGTGCTTTCCTAGAATAAATTAGCAAGTATTTTTTCCTCTTTAAGTTTTTAAAGAGCTTGTGAAAGATTGATACTAATTCTTCTCTTAAGAATTGTTAAAATTTACCAGTGAAGCTATAAGGGCTTGGGCTTTTTGAAGGGGGAAGTTTTAAAATTACTAATTAACCTCTTTATTTATTATAGGCCCAATCAAAATTTTTATTTTTACTTAAGTCAGTTATAATAGTTTACGTGTTCTAGGAATTTTCTATTTCTTCTTCGTTATCTAAGTTGATATATATTTTGTTATAGAATTATCTATAATACTCTTTCTTTCTGAAAGATTGGGAGTAAGGCATTCTCTTTCATTCTTGATTTGAGAAATTTGAATAACCTCTTTTTGTTCTTCATCGGGCTAGATAAGTATTTGCCAATTTTATTTATCATTTAAAAAAACTAAATTTTGGTATTGTTGCTTTTCTCAATTGGTTTTCTATTCTCTATTTCATTTATTTCCTCTCTAATTTGTATTACTATTTTCTTCTGTTTGCTTTCGGTTTAGTTTGCTCTTTTTTCTTTTTATTAAAGATAGAAGGATAGGTTACTGATCTGACATCCTTTTCGCATGTACAGCTATACATTAAAACACTGCTTTAGATGCATTCTATAACTTTTAGTATGTTGTGTTTTATTTATATTTATTTCAAAGTACATTCTAATTTCCTTTGTTTTTATTTATTTTACCCTTTGGATAATTAGGAGAGTTTTATTTAATTTCCAAAAAATTGTAAATTATTCAAATTTTCTTCTGCAATCGGCTTTAAATTTAATCCCTTTATGGTCATAAAATACATTTTGTATGAGCTCAATCCACCTACATTTATTCAAATTTATGTTAGAGCATAGAATGTGTCCAATTTAGGGGAATACTTTCTAAGAAGCACTTTTAGATAAGAAAATGCATTCATCTTCTCTTGGGTAGAATATTCTATAAATGTCTGTTAGGTTTGGTTGATTTACAGTGTTGTTCAGCATTTCTATTTTATTGTTGATCTACTGCCTATTTGTTCCATCCATTATTAAAAGTGGGATATTGAAGCTTCCAATTATTATTGCTAAATTGTCTATTTTTCCTTTCAATTTTGCGTTTGCTTCATGTATTCTGAAGCTTTGAACTGAGGTGTATATATATACTTTTGTCATTATAAAATGTCCCAGTAAAAGTTTTTCCATTAAAGTATATTTTACAAGACATTTTAGCGCTTTTTTGGTTATCTTTTTCATGGTACATATTTTTTCATACGTTGAATCTCATCCCTTTGGTGTCATTGAATCTAAAGTATCTCAACTTTCATTTTGATAAAAACAAAAAGACACTAAAGGATTATGAATACTGCACTAACATGACTTGCATTAAATTATAAAACATCACTCTGACCATTGTTTTGAGTGGTAAAGTTAGTGTAGTAGTGAATACAAGACATTATACATTTGGCAGAACTCAAATAACTACACAACACAAAGAGTAAACCCTAATGTAAACTGTGGACTTTAGATCATGATAATGTATCAATATTGGTTTATGAATTACAACAAATATACCATACAAATGCAAGATGTTAATAAAAGGGAAAACTGAGGAGGGTGGTAGAGGGAATATGTGAGAAATATGTGCTTTCTGTACATTTTTTCTGTAAACCTGAAACTTGCTCTAAAAAGTAGTCTATTAATTAAAACAATAGATTGCTATAAATGTTCCTTATTCGATTTTGCTTTATTAGTTAACATTTCTTTTTTTTTTTTTTTTATCTTTTTCGTGACTGGTAAGGGGATCGCAACCCTTGGTGTGGTGTCACCCGCACCACGCTCAGCCAGTGAGCACCCCAGCCACTCCCATACAGGATCTGAACCCGCAGCGGGAGCGTCGCTGCACTCCCAGCACAGCACTCTCCCGAGTGCGCCATGGGGCCGGCCCGTTAGTTAACATTTCTTAAAAGATTTTTAAGTCACTGGGTCTATATTGAAAGACATATTTTTGAAGAATTATATAATTTTCTAGCTAGTGATTCCCCTTAGAATTAACAGTGATTAAGAAACCATAGAAAAACATGTATTCAATTCTGCTTATTAAATGGAAAATAATTATATAAATATAGATATATAGATGAATTTCTCAGAATTAAATTAAAATACACAGCTTAAGCTGATAAAATGATTACTTAAAGAACTCAGAAATGATAGAGAATTCCACCTTAGCTAAGAAATTTTAAAGCCTGGGGTCCTACTTCAATGTAAAAAGATATATTCAAACAGACCAGAAAGTAAATTACAGTAATTGTAGCAAATATCTTTTATATTTAAAAATGTTTAAATATTCCCTGAATACACACAATTTATTACTATTTTACATGCAAGAAGTCATTCACTGCATTCATAATATATTTGTACTATAGTTATTTTTAGGGTATGTTTTAGTCCATTTTGTGTTGCTATAACAGAAATACTTCAGACTGGGTAATTTATAAAGGAAAGAGGTTTATTTGTCTTCTCATTCTGGGACAGCTGAATCTGGCATGGGCCTCAGGCTGCTTGTACTCATGGTGGAAAGTGGCAGGCAGCCAGCAGGTACAAGCAGATCACATGGCAAGAGGAAGCAAGAGAGAGAGAGAAGGTGCCAGGGTCTTTTTAAGCAATGAGCTCTGTGGGAACTAATAGAGCAAGAACTCACTCATTATCCCCCCCTGCCCCCAGGGAGAGCATTAATCCATTCATGAGGGATCTGCCCCCATGACTCAATCGGTTTCCAGAGAACTCACTCATTATCCCCCCCTGCCCCCAGGGAGAGCATTAATCCATTCATGAGGGATCTGTCCCCATGACTCAATCGGTTTCCAACACTGCCACATTGGATTGGAAATCAAATTTCCACATGAGTTTTGGAGGGGACAACACATCCAAACTCCATCAGGGTATAATATGTCATTTATTCTTTACTAATAAGATTTCTGGAGCCATTCTTCCTAAATATATTCCAGAGAAACTGACCCCAGCACGTTTTATTTAATTTTATGCAGGAAGAAAGTGTTGAAGTAAAATGAGTTGGAGAATCTATGAATAGCGAAATTCTCTTCTTACAGAATTGTAGAACACATTAGCATTTTAAAGACTCTAAGCTATCTTGCACTAAAGAAAGTTCTTTTACTTTGTTTAACTCAGCATTTTCAAACTTATTTGACCAGAGAACACTTTTTTCTTCCCTTAGAGAACACTATTACTATCTCAAGGAGAATACATGTTCAATAGGAACTATTAGCAACATACTGGTCTTATTCAATCTCCTCTTTTCTTAATTGGAGAGATTTAGGGCCTAAAATAAGTTAGATGATTACCCCCAAGTCATATAGCAAGCTAGTGACAAGAATGAATGTTGGGAAAATAGAATAATTTTATCAGGCCCCCTCACCTTAGCTCCGGTTGGGGATGGTGGGGCACATTCTTTGTAAGCAAGTTGTGTATGGGGGGAGTTAGTGCATATGGGTGGCACCACAACCTGGCTGGCATTGACTGCCTTGGGTGTCTGCTCCTTGCAGCCATGCCCTTGAACCTACAGCTCCAAAGACCTTTTGGCCAGTTACCTAGCTCATAGACCTGAGTGTAAGGGGTCTGGAGACCCAGCCTGGCATATGAAGGGTCTGTGACCCAGTCTGGAATGGACTTGAGGGATCTGTGAGCTCCAGACTCACCCCTACGCGAACAATTGGCCCAATCAGCAGGATTACAAGCAGGTAAAAGACCTCAACAATTGGCATAGTCTGCTACAGGATTCTGAGCAGGTACAGGAGCCGAAAAGCCTTGGAAGAAGGAAGAAATGTGGCTACTTTTGAATATGCTTTGCCCTATGGCCACCTTCCTATTCACCAGGATCTGGTTGCTGCACACTGTACTGCAAGGCAGCATAGACCAGGCATTACAATGGAAAACCCCTTGGGAGGGGGTGGAAATGTGGCTATCCTTGAGCACGTGGTACCTGGTGTCCACTTTTCTGCTGACTGGAGCCTGGCTAGTGCTAACTATGCTGAAAACTGATCAAGATTTGCAGCAGAAAGCAGAGTTGTTGGAAGCAAGGATGATTATCCTGGAGGATGATGTGCAGAGACTGGCCACTCCTGCCTCTCACACCAGGGAAGACGACAAACTCAATGGTGAGTTGAGGGAGAACATGTGTCTCCAAGAACAACCTGCTGTGCATGAGAAATTCAGACAAGAGCAGCCTATGGGACCAGACGGACAACCAGTGTGTGATCCACAGGTGACCCATATACCTAGGTTGAACTGGTTGACTTGGGGAGACAGTTCAGGCAGAAACATGGGGAGACCCAGGCTGCTTGGCTGTTATGGTTATGGGACCTAGGGGTAGATAGTGTGATATGTTCTGGTGAGGAGGTGGAGAAATTGGCTTCCATCACCACACACCTGTCCCTGAGGCAGAGGCTGCAGAAGAGCCCAGATATGCACGAGGGCCAGTTAATCACTCCTTAATGGAATGGGTGAGTGCAGCTGCCCAAACCGTGTGGGCAAATGCTGGAGAACTGCCCAAGATTGTGAGTAAATGGCAAACGTATGCTGAGCTGGTCCAAATCATTCGAGAGCTGGGGATGTGGCAGTCCATGTTTAATGTGAACACTCATGGCCTGGACGATGAAAATTTTACAGGCAGCATGAGTGATATAGTGCTGCAGAATGCCCCGTCAACGTCCTTTGGGTCACTGATGGCCATACTGGCCCCATACATTGGTTGTCCTATACATGAGGTCACGACCATGATAGCCGGCTTGGGTGAAGTAGAGGATAGGAGATAAGCAAAAGGGGTCTCCTTAGGGGGATAAGACCCAACCCCTAAGGAATGCTCAAGATTTTATCCCAAAAGGACCAAGCAAGACTAGCTGTAAGCAGATGTGGCTTGAGTTGCTTGCAGCAGGCAGGGGTTGATAAAAAGAAAATTGACCGGCAGCCAAACGCAGTTCTGTTTGCCTCGTGGCAGCAATTGCACCCTGAACAGCATTTTACCAAACGTATGGAAACAGGTAGCAAGGTATTCTCAGTGGATTTAAAAGATTTTTTGGTTGCTCCCAAGGAGGCGGATGAGCTGCTCCATTTTGACTAAGGAGCAGGCCAATGTTCTAGTCTTTTGGGGACAGGTGAGGACAGGAGGCCTCATGTTGAACTGGCAACAATACATTGATCCAGGACAAATGTGCAGCATGTTTTGGCATTGGTGGATACAGGTGCAGAATGTAGCCTGATATATGGCAATCCAGATAAGTTTCCAGGGGCCAAAGTTCATATAGATGGCTATGGAGGACATACTACTGAGGTCAAAGGTGTGTCATTGCCATTGGGCATAGGAAGATTATCTCCTCGTGTACATACTGTATATATATATATATCCCCCATAGCTGAATACATCTCGTGTATGGATGTACTTCATGGTTTGCACCTATAAACAACAGTTGGGGAGTTTGTCTATTATAGATAAGGTACAGGCATACCGTTGACCCACAATGGTAGCTCAACTACAGACATATTTGGGACTTTTGGGGTATTGGAGAGCTTTTGTAACCCTTATGGCCCAAATGGACAGTAAAGCCTGTGTTGCAAGGATATGCTAAACATGACTCACAGGTGTTATGTTTAAGCCAAGACGTGTAGTTAATGTAAAGCAGTATCACCTACCAAGAGGACATGTGGAGATAAGTGCCACTATATTGGAATTAGAGAAAGCTGGCATTATTCTTCTGGCTCATAGCCCATTTAATGCTCTGGTATGGCCAGTGAAAAAACCTGATAACCTGATAGTACCTGGAGAATGACTGTAGACAATCAAGAACTAAACGAAGTAGTGCCTCCTTTGCATGCAGCTGTGCCTTCAGTTCACAACTTGATGGATCAGCTGACGACTCAGCTAGGGACTAATCATTATATATTGGACCTTGCAAATGCTTTTTTCTCTTTTCCAACCTTGGCTGATAGCCATGATCAGTTCACCTTCAGCTGGGAAGGAAGACGGTAAACCTTTCAATTATTGCCCCAAGGTTGTCTGAATAACCCAACCATCTGTCATGGTTTGGTGGCTAGGGACCTAGCCAAGTGGACTAGGCCCAGCATGGTTAAAATGTTTCACTACATTGGTGATGTGTTACTAACCTCTGATTCTATGGCAGATTTAACCCAGGCAGCTCCAATGCTTTTGGAACAATGTGGGTGGGCCATGAACACAGCCAAAGTGCAAGGACCTGGGGTTGCAAATTCCTGGGAGTGGTCTGATCGGGTAAGACAACAGTCATCCCAGAATCTATTATAGATAAGGTACAGGCATACCGTTGACCCACAATGGTAGCTCAACTACAGACATATTTGGGACTTTTGGGGTATTGGAGAGCTTTTGTAACCCTTATGGCCCAAATGGCATGCCCACTGTATGCATTAACAAAGAAAGGAACCCTCTGGGATTGGACTGAGGAAGTAGAACAGGCTTACCAGGCTACAAAATAGGCAATACAACAAGTACAGGCTTTCCAAGTGGCTGACCCCACTAAGCCTTTTGAGTTAGATGTACATATAAGCCAGAAGGGGTTAGGAGGGGGTTTGTGGCAGAGACAAGACCGATTCTGAACACCAGTAGGATTCTGGTCACAGCTCTGGAAGGGTACTGAAGTGTGTCACACCCTAATAGAAAAGCAGTTAGCAGCTGTGTATCCTGCCTTGATAGGCACTGAAGCTATCAAAGGAACTGCCAAAGTCCTAGTAAGGACAACATACCACATAATAGGTTGACTGTGCACATGGGCCACCAACCCTAAAATGGGCATAGCTCAGACTCCCACTTTGTCTAAATGGTTGCATATATAGAACAAAGGAGCACTGTATCAATGAGTCCTCTGTCCAAAGAGTTGCAAACTGTGCTAGGCTCAGTAGAGGTTGTGGAGGAAACTTTGACACGACCCTTACCCATGGAGGTAGAAGCTACACCTTTCCATGAGGGACAGGGACCTATCACAGAACAAGCTTAGAATACAGATGGCTCTGGCATGGACCTTCAGCATCATGGACAGCTGTTGCTGATACCATGTGATATAATGGCACAGGGCAAAGCAGTCAATGGGCTGATGTGAGCAGTATGGATGGTGATAAAAAATGAGCCTGTGACATTAACCATCTGTACTGACAGCTGGGCTATGTACAAAGGTTTAACCCTTTGGATTTCTACTTGGAAGTATCAAGGGTGGATGGTAGGCCATAGTCCCCTGTGGGGACAAACCATGTGGCTAGAGTTATGGGAATTGGGACATGAGAAAGTAGTAACTGTTTTCCATGTCACAGGATACTTCCTCTTAGCCAGTCCAGGAAACGATGAAGCTGATGCCTTGGCTAAGGTAAGATGGCTGGAGAGAGCTCCAGCTACTGATGTAGCCCAGTAGTTACATCGACGAATGCAGCATGCTGGCAGTAAAACCATGTGGATGGCGGCTCAAAGATCGGCCCTGCCTATAAAATGGGAAGATGTAGTGAATGCCTGTCGTGCTTGTGCAGTATGTGCTCAAGAGGGTCCACACCCTCAGCGGGTGCCCCATACAAATGGGCAAATAACTCAAGGAAGGAAGTCAGTCATGCCCCTGACTTGATGGCAAGTGGACTTTGTTGGACCACTGCCAAGGTCAGAGAATTATAGATATACCTTCACAGCTGTTGAAAAGAACTACTGGTCTTTGGTTTGTATGGCCTTATAAGGCCCCAGACCAAGTAAACACTGTGAAGGCATTGAATAACCTTACAGCTATGTATGGTTGGCCTATAGTTATACAAAGTGATAATGGAACCCACTTTACTGGACATGAGGTTCAGAGGTGGGCCTCCCAGTTGTCCATTCAATGGAAGTTACATGTGCCATATCATCCCCAGGAAGTGGGAATGATCGAATGGTACAATGGTCTTTTTAAAAAGGGACTAAGGCTATCTAGTAAACCCCAATCCCTGAAAGGGTGGACACGGCGGTTATGGCCAACAGTCAGGATTCTAAGTGAGAGACCCCCCCAAGGGCAAACCCTCTCCAGTGGAAGCTCTGTTGCATAAGGCTGCAGCACCTATACAACTGCAAGTCACTACTAAAGATGAGCTTTTGAAGCCAGGATATGGCAAGAATGGAAATATTCTCTTATTGTGTGTGTGTATATATACACACACACACACACACACATATATATATGTCGGTTCTCCCACTGCCGGAGACCGACAAAGCCGGGCTGGAAGAGAACCCCGGGCCAGCCGGCGGTAACCTCCCATGGGGCTGAACGGGATGATGAGTGTCGCAGGCCCGATCCCCTCTGCACTTCGGCCCCGGGGATAGAGAAAA
>NW_007736564.1:45323-45846 GCF_000696425.1 Galeopterus variegatus
ACCCGTCACTGAGTATCACACAGCCAGGTTGTGGATAGGGTGCAGCCCCTGTCTTAGGTTGTCCTTGTTTTTAAGGATCTTACCCGTCTTTGAGTACTGCACAGCCTTTTAGGGCAGTTGTATAGCCGAGAGGGAGAGAGAGAGGGAGGAGGGTGTTAAGGTTGTGCCACTGTGTATTTGAGGCTGCCTTTAGGCATCATAATGGTGCGTATCTTAAGAAGCCAAGCGCTGATAATGTACTTGTACACTCGTTAATTGAATAGTTTCTAATCTTTTTTGGATAAATTAAATTAATTTGTTAAGTATACAGGGTCCCAGGGTAACTAGCAGCAGAAGAAGGAGGATGGGTCCTAAGAAAGGCAGAAGATAGGGAAGGAGCCCATTAAAACCCGTCCAAAAGAAATTATTTCGGAGGTTCTGGCGCCTTTTTTCCAAATCTTCTTGAAGTTTCTTGATTTTGTTTTGGACAACACCTGAGCGATTGGCATAAAAGCAGCATTCTTCCTGTAAAAATAAGCATAGG
>NW_007736564.1:50759-51936 GCF_000696425.1 Galeopterus variegatus
CAGCAGGGGAAAATTTCTCCTGTCTGATCCTGGTTTGGAAGACATGGTGGTGGCTAAAGCTGCATGCCTCTTTCTCCTGTATACCACTCTGCTTGGTTTTTGTGCTCCACAGGGTTCTCACCAGGCTCCTGTTGCCCTCCTACATTCTACCACCGATGCTCTCTCCTGTACTTAGCTGTCCTTTCCTTGCTCTGGTCCCCTTCTGTGGGAGGATCATACTTCAGGCACCATCATCTTGTCCCTCCTTCCAGAACATTAGACTCTTATATAGGATCTTATTAATCTTATATACGACTCTTATGTAAACTCTTATATATGAAATGAGCTAATGGAGTAATAGGCAAATATTATTCCACAGATAAATCTTATGCTCTCCACAATCAGTGTCCCATTGGTTTAATATTTGTTATCATTAGTATGGACAGAGAAAAGAAGCTAATATTCAAGTTTCTCCAAATTGTGAAAATTGTCAAAAAGTAAATATATCAAAAAATTATTCATTGCCTTCTTCAAATACACAGATATATACGCACTGTCTTACTGTGTGCCAAACACATTTTTAATTGGAAAATATATGTATTTACCACTTGTTTTATAATAGTAAAACAAATATCCCATTTTGATACAACTGAGGCTTTAAATTAATTGCATAATGGAAAATAAACCAGAAGGTACTTTTGGAAAGAATAGGGATTAATTATACTCGTCTGTATACATTTTGTAAAAAATAAAAATGCATTAAAAATCTGAAAGGGCATGCTATGATATGCTAAGCTTGATTGTGGACACAACCTTAATAATTCATTGATAACTTATCTATGTCAGAAGAGAAATAATATAATTAATAAGGAAATAGAGAAATTTTTCATATTAGCTTACTAGATGCTATCATGTGAAGCCAAATGTTTGACTCAATGTTGACGGTAAAGATGGGAACTTTGATGAATAAACTAAGCACATACACCAGGAGAGATAATGCAAAAACGGAAGAGGGAACAATAATTGCTACTTTCTTGAGTGTAGAAAGGAATGTATATATTTATATACTGGAAGAAAAATATATACAGTGGGAAAATAGAGATTGTTAAGATTTTAGCTACATTTGGTATGAAATGTAATATCTATTATCTTTTAAATTGCACTTAAAATTGATAAACAGGTTTTGAAAATCTGTGTA
>NW_007736564.1:56482-57276 GCF_000696425.1 Galeopterus variegatus
TGATTAAAAATCATATAAACTAAACATCACATAGAAAAAAAGATGTATCCTATATGTCAGGGTAAAAAAAGAAAATCCTGATGTAGGTTATTAGAATTCTTGACCTTAAGGGCCGACCCCGTGGCTCACTCGGGAGAGTGTGGCGCTGGGAGTGCATTGGCGCTCCTGCTGCGGGTTTGGATCCTATATAGGGATGGTCGGTGCGCTCACTGGCTGAGCGCTGTGCGGACGACACCAAGCCAAGGATTGCGATCCCCTGACCGGTCACAAAAAAGACAAAAAAAAAGAAAAAGAAAAAGAATTCTTGACCTTAATGCTATTTGAGTTTTAATTGTGCTGCCATATTTAACTATATAATAATTACAAATAAAGATTATTTCAAATTATTTATTTACTAAATTGTTTTACAGTCTTTGCTGTATGGAAAACATAGTATCTGCACAGTTTCGTACAAATCACTCCTATCACATTATCCAACCAGATGACTGAGAGCTCATGGACCCTTTCAGTTCATCTGTATGGATATTTTCAAAACGTATTAAGAGCTAATATTTTAAAGATAACTTTAGAGACCAGTGACTGTTCCCAATGCTTTACAAGTCATATCCGTTTAGGATTGGTTCACTTGCACATATTACAGAACCCATTCTGAAGTGGCTTAAGCTCCTTAAAGAACACAAGAGCAAACCATAATGTGGGTAGGCTTCCCCGGGCTTGTTCAGGTGAACACCATGATAGCATCAGTGTTTAGATTCTTTCTTAAGGCTTGACTCTTGTCCTCATGTCCCTGAGAA
>NW_007736564.1:62581-62812 GCF_000696425.1 Galeopterus variegatus
GCTGGAGAATGGGCAGAATTTTAACATTACTTCTTCCCAAATTGCAGAGATCTGGAGCTACCGACTGAATACCATTTATAATTTCAGTCTTTAGCATGTCCTTATTTTCAGATTGCTTCCTACAAAAATGATACTTTTATGGATTTTTAAGAACTCTTACATGTTTCTTTCTTATAATTATTTTTTTGCAAAATAATTTTTTAAATAATTTTTTTCAATGCAGTTTTGCAA
>NW_007736565.1:0-2401 GCF_000696425.1 Galeopterus variegatus
GGAGCGCCGCCGCGCTTCCCAAGCGGCGCACTGTAGCAGTGCACCACCGGGCTGGCCCTCTTTTACCAATTTTTCTGTTGTCCAAGGGAAAATGGCATCTATTTTATTCAGTGCAATATAATCCATTATTGTCATTGTTTATATCGATGCTCAAATTGTTCCAGATTTGTCCACTTGTTCAAGCTGGCTTCTCTATCCTTTCAACATGTCCTCAGCATGCTTTGAGCACTTTTTAAAAGAAATTAATAAATGTTAAGTTTTATGAAATGCTTTTCTGCATCTTTTTAGATGATCCTGTGTATTTTCCCTTCTTTAATCAGTTACTGTGGTGAATTAACATTAATTGATTTTCTAGCATTAAAAAGCCTTGCTTAGCCCAATTTTTATATATTGCTGGATTGTTTGGTATTATTTTGATAAGATTTTTACATCTCTTCATGAATGGGATATACAGTAATTGTCTTTTTTTTTATATTTGGCTTATTTTTTTTCCAAACTGTTTAATATAACTTTTTACTTTGAAGTACAAATTAGAATAAACGTTAAGCATTCAGAGTTGGCCAGCTACATAGTCACGTAGGCAACCATGGCTGAGGGCTTGGACTCAAAGTTATAGCTGTGAAAGTATTGAAATTACACAGGTTCATTTTGTTGTAGAAACTGTCTTGGATAAGTGATTTATGCTTTATGATGTGCCTTACTAACTATTCTCTAACTATTTTATTCCATTACCGCTTTACAAACTCCTAAATTGTTATAGTTGCATTACAAAAAAATAGAATTCTCTCCAGAAAGGATTTTTAATTTTTTTATTGTAGTAAAATACATGTAACAAAATTTGCCATCTTAAGCATTTTTAGGTGTACAGTTCAATGGTGTTAAGGACATTCATGTTGTTTTGCAACCGTCACCACCATGTATCCACAGAACTCTTTTCATCCTGCAAAACTGAACTCTTTACCCTTTAAAAATAACTCCTTATTCTCCCATGTTTCCAGTTTCTGTCTTTATCTATGATTTTGACTACCCTATTAAATACATTATGTAAGTGAAATCATATAGTATTGGTCTTTTTGTGACTGGCTTATTTTACCTAGCATAATGTCCTCAAGTTTCTTCAATGTTGGCATATGTCAGAATTTTCTTCCTTTTTAAGGCTGAATAATATTCTATTGTATATATATATATACACACATTACATTTTGCTTATCCATTCGTCTGTCCGTAGACACATTGGTTACTTCCATGTTTTAGCGGCAGCAAATAGGGCTGCTGTGAACATGGGTATGCAAATATCTCCTTGAGACCTTCCTTTCAACTTTTTTGGGTATGTACCCAGTTGTGGAATGCCTGGATTGAACATATGGTAGATCTGATTTTATTTTTTTGAGGAATTGACTTTTTTTTTTACACAATTTTATATTCCCACCAAAAATGCACAAAGATTCCAATTTTACCACATCATTGTCAACACTAGTTTTCCGTTTTTTTGTTTTTTTTTTTTGTAGCCATCCTCAAGCGTATGAGTTGATACCTCATTGTGGTTTTTGTTTCTTTGTTTTTTAATTTGAAAACTTTATTTTTTAGAACAATTTTAGGTTTACAGCAAAATTAAGCAGAAAGTACACAAGAGTAATTATGTACTTTTTTTATCATAAGAAAGTACATTAAGCAGGGTTCCCATATACCTCATGTCCCACTCATGCACAGCATCCCCACTGTCGACATCTTGCACCAGAGTTTTGCATTTGTTACAAGTGATAAACCTGTATTGACACATCATAATCACCCAAAGTTTGTCATTTATATTAGGGTTCACTCTTGGTACTGTACATTCTATGGGTTTTGACAAATGTGTAATGACATGTAGCCACCATTGTAATATGATATACTATCATAGCCCTAAAAATCCTCTGTACTCTGCTTGTTCATCCCTTCCTCCCCTCTACCTCTGGTAACCGCTGGGTATTTTTACTGTTTCCATAGTTTTGCCTTTTGCAGAATGTCAAATATTTGGAATCACACAGTGTGTAGCATTTTCAGATTGGCTTCTTTCAACTAGTAAAAAGTTTCCCAAAGTCTTTGCATGGCTTGATAGCTCATTTGTTTATGGTGCTGAATACCATTTGATTATGTGGATGTACCACTGTTTATCCATTCATCTACTGAAGGACATCTTGGTAAATTCCAAGTTTTGGCAATTATGAATAAAGATGCTGTACACATCTGCAGAGTTTTGTGTGGACATAAGTTTTCATTTCTTTTGGGTAAATAACAAGGAAAGTGATTGTTGGATCATATGGTAAGAGTGTGCTTAGTTGTTAGGAAATTGCCAAACTATCTTCCAAAGTGGCTGTATCATTTTGCATTTGCACCAGCAGTGAATGAGAGTTCCTGCTGC
>NW_007736565.1:2448-7887 GCF_000696425.1 Galeopterus variegatus
TCGACATCTTGCACCAGAGTTTTGCATTTGTTACAAGTGATAAACCTGTATTGACACATCATAATCACCCAAAGTTTGTCATTTATATTAGGGTTCACTCTTGGTACTGTACATTCTATGGGTTTTGACAAATGTGTAATGACATGTAGCCACCATTGTAATATGATATAGTATCATAGCCCTAAAAATCCTCTGTACTCTGCTTGTTCATCCCTTCCTCCCCTCTACCCCTGGTAACCACTGGGTCTTTTTACTGTTTCCATAGTTTTGCCTTTTGCAGAATGTCAAATATTTGGAATCATACAGTGTGTAGCATTTTCAGGTTGGCTTCTTTCAACTAGTAAAAAGTTTCCCAAAGTCTTTGCATGGCTTGATAGCTCATTTGTTTATGGTGCTGAATACCACTTGATTATGTGGATGTACCACTGTTTATCCATTCATCTACTGAAGGACATCTTGGTAAATTCCAAGTTTTGGCAATTATGAATAAAGATGCTGTACACATCTGCAGAGTTTTGTGTGGACATAAGTTTTCAGTTCTTTTGGGTAAATAACAAGGAAAGTGATTGTTGGATCATATGGTAAGAGTGTGCTTAGTTGTTAGGAAATTGCCAAACTGTCTTCCAAAGTGGCTGTATCATTTTGCATTTGCACCAGCAGTGAATGAGAGTTCCTGCTGCTCTCCTCTCGTCGGCATGGGGTGGTGTCAGTATTTGATTTTGGCCATTCTGATAGATGTATAGTGAGATCTCATTTTTGTTTTAATTTGGTTGAATATCTTTTCATACACCTATTTGCCATCTGTATATCTTCTTTGGTGAGGTATCTGTTAAGGTCTTTTGTCCATTTTTTCATTCAGTTGTTTATTTTCTTATTGTTAGTTTTCGAAGAACCAGCTTTTTGTTTTGTTGATTTTGTCTGTTGATTTCCTGTTTTCAATTTCATTGAGTTTTGCTATAATTTTTATGATTTCTTTTCTTCTACTTAGTTTGGATTTAGTTTGCTCTTCTTTTTCTAGTTCTGTAAGATGAAAACTTATGTTATTGATTTTAGATTTTTCTTTTTTTCTAAAATATGTGTTCAATAGTATAAATTCCTTCTAAGATCTGCACCTTAAGAATTTTGATTTTCTATTTTCATTTTCATTGCGTTTAAGATATTTTAAAATTTCTTTCGAGATTTCTTCTTTAACTCATGTGTTATGGAAAAGTATGATATTTAAACTCTAAGTGTTTTAGAATCTTACAGCTGTCTTTTTGGTTTAATTCCATTGCAGACATTGTTTGATTTCTGTTTTTTTTAAATTTGTTAAGGTGTGTTTTATGGCCCAGAATATGGTCTGTTTTGGTGAATTTCCGATGTGTATTTGAGAAGAATGTGTAATCTGCGTTTTGGAGTGAAGAATATATATTTCTTATTATTTTATCCCAGTTGATTGATGGTGGTGTTGAGTTTAACTGTGCCATTCCTGATTTTCTGCCTGCTGGATCCTGCCATTTCTGATAGAGGGGTGTTGATGTCTCCAGTTATAAATAGTGCATTACTCTGTTTCTTCCTCGAATTCCACTAGTCTTTGCTTCATGTATTTTGACACTCTATTGTTACATGCATACAAGTTAAGGATTGTTATATCTTCTTGTAGTATTCACCACTTTGTCATTATGTAATGCTGCTTTTTATACATGATAACTTTCCTTGTTCTGAAGTCTGCCATATCTGAAATTAATGTAGCTACTCCACCTTTCTTTTAATTATTGTTAGCATAGTGTAGCTTTCTCCATTCCTGTAGTTTTAATCTATATTTAAAGTGGGTTTTCTGTAGACAACATGGAGTTAGGTCTTGCGTTTTGATTCCCTCTAACAATCTCTTTTATTATTTTTATTTTTTTAATTTAATTTAATTTTTAATTTTTTTATTTTTTTTTTGTCTTTTTCCGTGTCCGGCAACGGATCGCAACCCTCAGTGTCGCCCCCGTACCGGACCGGGACCGGCAACGGGATCGCAGCCCTCGGCGTCGCTCCCGCGCCTCACTCAGCCAGTGAGCGGGAACTGGTCTGTATGTGGGATCCGACCCCTCGGCGGGAGCGCTGCCGCGCTTCCCAAGCGGCGCACTATAGCAGTGCGCCACCGGGCCAGCCCTAACAATCTCTTTTTTTAATTAATCTATTTTTATTGAAATGTAATTGATTAAACACATCTGTGGAGTACAGCATTTAATATCAATAACTGTGTGCAATATGTGATGCTTAGATAAATATAATTAATATATTCAACATTACACAGTGTAATAATTTCTTGTGGCCCTTTACCAATTTCTCGCTACCCCCCCACCCTCCCCTTTTCCCATCTCAGGTGGCCTCAGTTCTTTTCTCTCCTTTTGAAATTCAGCATTTTATTGTGATTGTTATATCTTACTTGCTTGATTTTTAAAATTGTTTGTTTACTTTTAAGTTCCCACTTATGGGTGAGGACATGCAGTATTTCTCTTTCTGTGCCCAGCTTATGTAACTTAACATAATTTTCTCTAAGTTCACCCATGTTGCTGTGAATGACAGAATCTCATTCTTTTTTATGGCAGGGTAGTATTCCATTGAGTACATATACTAAATTTTCCTTATCCAGTCATCTGATGATGGACATTTAGGTTGGGCCCCTATGTTGGCTATTTTAAATAAAGCTGCAGTAAACATGGAAGCGCAGGTATCCCATCATTGTGATGATTTCCATTCCTTTGGGTAAATACCCAGCAGTGATGTTGCTGGATCATATGATAGTTCTACCTAAAGTTGTTTGGCCAGGCTGCATACTGTTTCCCATAATGTCTGCACCAATTTATACTCCCACCAACAGTGTATAATGGTTTTCTTTACATCCTCACCAGCATTTTTTGTTCTCTGTCTTTTTGATATTAGCCAGTCTAACTGGGGTGAGATAGCTCATTGTGGTTTTGATTTGCAGAACCCCAATGCTTAGTGATGTTGAGCATTTTATCATATGTCTGTTGGTCATTTGCATATCTTCCTTTCAGAAATGCCTGTACAGTTCCTTTGCCCATTTTTTAATTGGGTTACTTCTTTTTTACTATTAAGGTGTTTGAGTTCCTTGTATATTCTGAGTATTATTCCATTGTTGAGTACATAGTTTCTAAGTATTTTCTCTCATTCTATAAGTTCTCTTTTTGCTGTGTTGTTTCTTTTGCTGTGCAGAAACTTTTTAGTTTGATATAATCCCATTTGTTTATTTTCTTTTGTTGCCTGTGCTTTTGAGGTCTTATACACAAAGTCTTTTCCCAGTCCTACATTCTAAAGTGTTACCCCTATGTTTTCTTTTAGGAATTTTATAGTTTCAGGTCTTATATTTAAATCTTTAATTATTTTGTGTTGATTTTGGTATATGGTGAAAGATACAGGTCTAGTTTCCTTCTTCTACATGTGGATGTCCAGTTTTCCCAGCACCATTTACAGAAGAGGCAGTCTATTCCCAAATGTGTGTTTTTGTTGCCTTTGTTGAAGATTAGTTGGCTGTAAGTATGTGAGTTGTTTTCTAGGTTCTCTTTTCTGTTCCATGGTCTCAGTGTCCGTTTTTATGCCAGTACCATGCTGTTTTGGTTACTATAGCTTTGTAGTATAATTTGAAGTTAGGTAGTGTAATGCCTCCAGCTTTTTTTTTTTTTTTTGGCTCAGGATTGCTTTGGCTATTTGGGGTCTTTTATTGTTCCATATGAGAGTTAGGATCATTTTTTCTATTTCTGTGAAGAATGTCATTGGTATTTTTTTTTTTTTTGTCTTTTGTCTTTTTCCGTGTCTGGCAATGGATCGCAACCCTCAGTGTTGCCCCCGTACCGGACCGGGGACCAGCAACGGGATCGCAACCCTCGGCGTTGCTCCCGCGCCCCGCTCAACCAGTGAGCGGGAACCGGTCCGTATGTGGGATCCGAAGCCTCGGGCGGGAGCGCCGCCCCGCTTCCCAAGCGGCACACTATCCAGTGCGCCACTGGGCCGGCCCGTTGTTGGTATTTTGATAAGGATTGCATTGAATCTTTAGTTTGCTTGGGTAGTATGGACATTTTTACAATGTTAATTCTTTCCGTCCATGAACTTGAAATGTCTTTCCATCTTTGTGTCCTCTTTAACTTCTTTTGCAGTGATTTATAGTTCTTGTTTTAGAGATATTTCACCTCCTTGGTTAAATTAATTCTTAGGTATTTCAGTTTTTTTGTGATGATTGCAAATGAGCTTGCTTTCTTGATTTCTTTTTCTGATACTTCATTGTTGGAGTGTAAAAATGCTTCTGATTTTTGCATGTTGATTTTGTATCCTGCAACTTTACTGAAATCATTTATCAGCTCTAAGAGTTTTTTGGTAGAGCCTTTAGGTTTTTCTATATGTAGGATCATGTCATCTGTAAATAAGGACAGTTCGACTACAAATTTTCCAATCTGCTGTCCTTTCTTTCTTTCTTTTACCAGATTATTCTGACTAGTACTTCCAATACTGTGTTAAATTGGATAGGTGAGAGTGGGCTTCCTTGTTTTGTTCATGTTCATCAAAGATGCTGGCCTGTAGTTTTCTTTTTTTTTGTTGTATCTTTGTCAGGTTTTGGTATCAGGGTAATGCTAGCATCATGGGATGAGTTTTGGAGAATGTTCTCTTTCAAGTTTTTGGAATAGTTTGAAGAGAATTGGTATTAATTCCTCTTTAAAGGTTTGGTAGAATTCAGCAGTAAAGGCAGCTGATCCTTGGCTTTTCTTTGTTGGGAGACTGCTGATTAGTGCTTCAAATTTATTACTTGTTATTTGTCTGTTCAAGTTTTCTATGTCTGCTTGGTTCTATCATAACAGTTTGTATGTGTCCAGAGATGTGTCCATTTCCTCCAGGTTTTCAAATTTGTTGGTGTGTAGTTGTTTGTAATACTCTATAATGATTCTTTGTATTTCTGTGGTATCAGTTGTAATGTCTCCTGTTTAATTTCTGATTTTTGCTATTTGCATCTTCTCTCTTCCTTTTTTTTTTTTGTTAGCATAGCTAATGGTTAGTCTATTTTATTTATCTTCTCAAAAAACCCAACTTTTTGTTTCACTTATTTTTTGTATCATTTTTGGGATCTCTGTCATTTAGTTCTGCTCTCATCTTTATTTTTTTTTCTGTCCACTAATTTTGGGGCTGCGCTGTTCTAGGTTTTCTACTCTTTGAGTTGTAAAATTAGGTTGTTAATTTGAAATCTTTTTTTAAAATATAAGCCTTTATTGCAGCAAACTTCCCTCTTAGTACTGCTTTTGGTATACCCCACAGGTTTTGGTATGATGTGTTTTTATTTTCATTAATTTCAAGACATTTTTTGATTTTTCTATTGAATTTCTTCTTTGACCCATAGGTTGTTCTGGAGTATGTGGTTTTTTTTTTTTTTTTTTTTTTTTTTTTTTTTTTTTTTTTTTTTTT
>NW_007736565.1:8713-10789 GCF_000696425.1 Galeopterus variegatus
CCTTTATTGCAGCAAACTTCCCTCTTAGTACTGCTTTTGGTATACCCCACAGGTTTTGGTATGATGTGTTTTTATTTTCATTAATTTCAAGACATTTTTTGATTTTTCTATTGAATTTCTTCTTTGACCCATAGGTTGTTCTGGAGTATGTGGTTTTTTTTTTTTTTTTTTTTTTTTCTTTTTGTCTTTTTTTCATGTCCGGCAACGGATCGCAACCCTCGGTGCTGCGCCTGCACCTCGCTCAGCCAGTGAGCGGGAACCAGTCTGTATGTGGGATCCAAACCCTTGGTGGGAGCGCGGCATGGAGCACTGCAGCAGTGCGCCACCGGGCCAGCCCTGGAGTATGTGTTTAATTTCCATGATTTTGTATAGTTTACAGAGTTTCTCTTGTTCTTGATTTCTAGTTTTAACCCATTATGATCTGAAAAGGTACTTGAAATGGTTTCAGTTTTTAAAAATTTGTTGAGACTTGATTTGTGACCTAACATATGGTCTGTCCTGGAGAACGTTCCATGTGCTAATGAGAAGAATGTACATTCTGTAATTGTTGGATGACATGTTCTGTAGATATCTGCCAGGTCCAATTGGTCTAAATGTAGTTTAAATCCTGTGTTTCTCTGTTGATTTATTGCCTGGATGATCGATCTGTCCAGTGTTGAAAGAGGTATGTTTAGGTCCCCAACTATTATCATGTTGGGGACTGTCTCTTTCTTTAAGTCTAATAGTGTTTGCTTTATATATCTGGGTGCTCTGGTGTTGGGTGCATATATATTGCTGATTGTTATGTCTTCTTGCTGGATAGGCTCCTTTATCGTTATATACTGGCCTTCTTCATTTCTTTTTATGGCTTTTGGTTTAAATTTTATCTGATATAAGAATAGCTATTACTGCTTGCTTTTGGTTTCCCTTTGTGTGGTATATCTTTATACATCCCTTCACTGTTAGTCTGCATGTGTCTTTACAGGTGAGGTGAGTCTCTTATAGACAGCTTATAGTTGGGTCTACCTTTTTCATCCAATCAGTCAGTCTGTGTCTTTTTAGTGGGGAATTTAATCCATTTACATTTAGGGTAGTTATTGAAAGGCAACGTCTTACTCCTGGCATTTAATTGCTTTTTCTATGGTTGATTTAAACATTTTTTCTTCCTTTCTTTCCCTTTTGTTATTTGTCTTTGTTATTTGTTGGTTTTTTGAGGTGGTATGTTATAGTTTCTTTCTCTTTCTTGTTTGCATATCTGCTCTATGAGCAGTATTTGTTCTTTCTCATATATTCATAGTGATGGTTATTGTTTTGGGGGCTCCAGGTGCAGGAGTTTCTTAAGGATTTCTTGTAGAGCAGGTCGTTTGTTGGTGAACTCCTGCAGCTTATTTGTCTGGGAAATACACATTTTCGCCTTCATTTCTGAAGGATAGATTTGCTGACTATACTATTCTTGGTTGGCAGTTTTGTTCTGTTAATACTTTGAATTATCATAGCATTCTCTTCTGGCCTGTAGGGTTTCTGCTGTGAAGTCTGCTCTTAGTCTGCTGGGTCTCCCTTGTAGTGACTTGATGCTTTTCTCTTGGTGTTTTTAGGATTCTCTATGATTTTTGACAGTTTGACTACACCATATCTCAGGGAGGAGATTTTTGGATTGAAACTGTTTGGGGATATTTGAGCCTCTTGGATCTGGAAGTCCATCTCTCTACTAATACCTGGGATGTTTTTCACTATTTTTCATTGAATATGTTTTTAATGCTTTTTCCTTTCTCCTCCTCTTCTGGTACACCCATGATTTCATTGTTTGTATGCTTAAGATTGACTTTTAGCTCTTTTAGATTTTTTTCATTTTTGGATTCTTTTTCCTTCTTTTGTCTGCTTGTATTCTTTTTCCTTTTTCTTTGTCTATTTTGAAAAGACTGTCTTCAACATCAGAAATTCTTCCTTCTGCTTGCTCTAGGCTGCTCCTTATGCTTTCAACTATAGTTTTTATTTTGTTGTATGTGCCTTGAGTTCCAGGAGTTCTGTTACATTCTTTTTTTTTTTTTGTCTTTTTTGTCTTTTTCCATGTCTGGCAACGGATCGCAACCCTCAGTG
>NW_007736565.1:12238-37575 GCF_000696425.1 Galeopterus variegatus
TTGGTGTTAGTTCCTTTTTAAATGTTTGGTAGAATTTAGCAGTGAAGCAATCTGGTCTGGGGTTTTTCCTTATTGGGAGACTTTATTACTGCTTCAGCCTCATTACTCACTATTTGTCTGTTGAGGTTCCTTTAAGTCATATGTGTTCGGGAATTTATCCATTTCTTCTAGTTTTTCCAGTTTGTTAGTGTATAGTTCATAATAGTCTCTTATGATCCTTTGCATTTCAGTGATGTCAGTTGTATTGTCTCTTTTTTCATTTCTTATTTCAATTATTTGAGTCATCTCTTTTTTTCTTCATCATTCTAAATAAAGGTTTATTGATTTTTTTTTCTTTTTGAAAAACCAACTCTTTTTTCATTGATTTTTTTGTTTGTTTTTTAAATCTCTAATTTATTTATTTCTGCTCTGATCTTTGTTATATCTCTCCTTCTACACAGTGGGTTTGGTTTGTTCTTGTTTTTCTAGCTCTCTGAAGTGAGGTGTTAGGTGGTTCATTTGAAGTCTGTCTTTGTTGATGCATACATTTATTACTATAAATTTCCCTCTTAGATCTGCTTTTGGTGTATCCCATTTGTGTTTTCATTTTCATATGTCTCCAGTAATTTTTTAATTTTCTTTTAGATTTCTTCTTTGACCCCTTTATTGTTTAGGAGCATGTTGTTTAATGTTTGTGTATTTGTACAGTTAACAATGTCCCTTCTGTTACTGATTTATATTTTTATCCCTTTGGGGTCAGACAAGATAGTTGATATTTCAAGTTTTTCTTATTTGTCAAGACTTGTGAACTATTCTAGAGAATGTTTCATGCATTGCTGAGAAGAATGTGTATTCTACAGCTGTCTTATGAAATGTTTTATGCATTTCTGTTAGATCCAGTTGACATAGAGTGGAGATTAACTCTTATGTTTCTTTGTTTTTGTCTGGATGATCTGTCCTTTTCTGAATGTGGGTTATTAAAGTCCCCACCTATTATTGTGTTGGAATTTCTCTCTCCCATTACTTCTAATAGTAATTGCTTCATATATATATCTAGGTGCTCTAATGTTGGGCACATATATATTTAGAATTGTTCTATTGTCATTTTGAATTATTCCATTTATTATTATATAATGACCTTCCTTATGGTTTTTTTTTTTTTTTTTTTTTTTTTTTTTTTTTTGGGGTGAAGTCTTTTTTAGCTNTCTTTTTTCATTGCTTCCCTTTCAATCAGTGTGTGTCTTTATAGGTGAAGTGAGTTT
Source organism: Galeopterus variegatus (assembly GCF_000696425.1). Classification (NCBI taxonomy): domain Eukaryota; kingdom Metazoa; phylum Chordata; class Mammalia; order Dermoptera; family Cynocephalidae; genus Galeopterus; species Galeopterus variegatus. The sequence continues at coordinate 13,480 of NW_007736565.1, forward strand.
CTTGAAGGCAGCATACTGTTGCTTCTTGCTTTCTAGTCCATTGAGCCACTCTTTGTCTTTTCACTTGTGAATTTAATTCACTCACATTTAGGGTTATTATTGATATACAGGGTCTTGTTACTGCCATTATGTTACTTTTTTCTGGTTGTTTTGGAGATTCTCCTTTTTTTGGTCTTACCATCTTTCTTTCTGGATGAGTGATTTTCTCTAGTAGTGTACTGTGATTTCTCTATGTATTTTTAGTATGTCTCTTATGAATTTGTGTGTTATGGTTACAGTGAGGCTTACAAAAATATTTTATAGTTATAACAGATTATTTTAAACTAAAACCAACTTAACTTTGATAGCTAAGTAAGAAGAAAATACCAAAGCCAACTCTACACTTTGGTATCATCCCTCCTGCTTTTTGGCATTTTGTTGTTTCAGGTTATATCTCTTAATGTTGCCTATCTCATATGGTTGATGAGTTTGTTATTATCTTGTTGAACATGGCCTTTTGTCCTCAAAGTAAGGATATAAGTGGTTTATATACCATCCTTACATCATTGGAGTATTCTGAGATGTGTACTTAATTTACTAGTGAGTTTTGTGTCTTTAAATGTTTTCTTGATACATTTTAGCTTCATCTTCTTTCACACTGAAGAACTCCCTTTAGAATTTTTTGCAGTGCAGGTCTAGTGTTGATGAGTTCCCTTAGCTTTTGTTTGTCTGGGAAAGACTATTTCTTCTTTGTATTTGAAGGTTAATTTTACTGGATACGGAATTCTTGGTTGACAATCTTTTTCCTTCAGCACGTTGAATCTATCGTCCCATTCTCTACTGGCCTGTTGGGTTTCTACTAAGAAATCCTCTAACAGCTGTATTGGTTCCCCATTGAATGTTATGTGTTACTTTTCTCTTGCTGCTTTCGGTATTCTTTTTGCCTTAGCTTTTGATAATCTGATTATGATGCGCCTTGTGGTGTTCCTCTTTGGATTTAATTTGGTGACCTCTGAGCTTCCTGTACCCGGATGCTGTTATCTTTCTGCATACTTGGATAATTTTCAGCTATTATTTCCTTAAATATGCTTTCTAAGTCTCTTCCTTTTTCATCTCTTTTAGGTACACTAATACGGAATTCTTGGTTGACAATCTTTTTCCTTCAGCACGTTGAATCTATCGTCCCATTCTCTACTGGCCCATTGGGTTTCTACTAAGAAATCCTCTAACAGCTGTATTGGTTCCCCATTGAATGTTATGTGTTACTTTTCTCTTGCTGCTTTCAGTATTCTTTTTGCCTTAGCTTTTGATAATCTGATTATGATGCGCCTTGTGGTGTTCCTCTTTGGATTCAATTTGGTGACCTCTGAGCTTCCTGTACCCAGATGCTGTTATCTTTCTGCATACTTGGATAATTTTCAGCTATTATTTCCTTAAATATGCTTTCTAAGTCTCTTCCTTTTTCATCTCTTTTAGGTACACTAATTATTTGGAGGTTATTTCACTTGATAGAGGCCTGTAATTCCTGCATTCTGTTTTTTTTTTTTTCTTATTCTTTTTTTCTTTTTGCTTCTCTGATTCGATAATTTTCTATTTTCTGTCTTTGAGCTTACTGATTCTTTCCTCTCTTTGATCCAGTCTTGTGTTAGAGCTTTCTATTGAGTTTTTCAGTTTGATAACCTATCCTTTATTTCTAGAATTTCTCTTTGGTTTTTTAGGTTTGGTTGTATTTCTTTGTTCTGTCTTTGAGCTTACTGATTCTTTCCTCTCTTTGATCCAGTCTTGTGTTAGAGCTTTCTATTGAGTTTTTCAGTTGGATAACCTATCCTTTATTTCTAGAATTTCTCTTTGGTTTTTTAGGTTTGGTTGTATTTCTTTGTTAAGTTTCTCATTCTGCTCCTGGATTGTTTACCAAATATCATTTAATTTTCTATGTGTATTTTCATGTGAGTCCTTGAACATCTTTTAAGAGGATTATTCTGAATTCTCTTCAAGACATTCCATAAATCCTCTCTATTTTGGGGTCCATTGCTTATGCTTCATTGATTTCCTTTAATGGTGTCATATTTCTTCGATCATTCTTGATCTTTCAGTCTTTACACCGATGCCTGCACGTGTGAGGAGGTGGCTTCCTCTTCTACGTTTTGTAGGTGTTTTTTGGTGGTGTTAGATCTTTATTGGTTAATGTCCAAACTTTGTCTCTGGTCTGTGGTTTTATTTTTTCATTCTGTAGTGTGTTGGTACACTTGATTAGTATCACCACTTGATTACAGCAGTGGATCTAATTTCCTCTCTGTGGTTAATTTCCAAGTTGGGGGTAAGTTCCTGTGGGGACTAGGACTTGAGCTCTGTGCTTGAGCTAGATTACTCCTTTGCTGCTGATTCTTGAACTGGGGAGGACTTTTTGGGTGGACTAGATTTTAACTGTTGGCTTTTTAGTCATTTCTGGGTCATGTCGGGTAGCTGCACACTTAACTGGGCCATGTGGAAATTTCTGCCAGGACTAAATCTCCCCTGCAGCCTGTGCCCCCTGCAGGAAACCCTCTGGCAGTTCTGTTGCACTGATTGGTCTCCACCATGTGGCACCCATGTCAGACGTGGGCAGATCAGCATTTAATGCTGTGTCCCGATATTCTTCTGGTGGGTCTGCCTCCCCCTCACATCTCCCCTCAGCACTCCAAATGTTTCCTATAGGGCAGGTCATGCACTAGTTACTCGTGATGACTAACTGGCCTCTGAGTGATTTCTTTCTAAAATTGGCTGTATCTCCTTTCTTGAACATGCCCAAGGGAGGCTTGCAAGCAGCATTGCTGCCCTGCGAGATGGGATAATGCACTCTGAGGTTTCCCCTGCAGACTCACAGTAGCTTCTTGCAAAGGGCACTGGTGCAGCTTTGCTGTCTCCTGGTAGCTGCTCCATGTGGTAGTATGTGCTCCTTTGCTATGCCATGTCGCCTAGGGAGCAGCTGGGGCTTGGAATGGTTGGAGTGTTCCTCTTCCTACTCACTGCAGCCTTTCATGCCTTTGCAGACTCCACAGATCTCTCCTTCTCTTCCTCTGAGTTCCTGGAGTTCCTGTGATCTCAGGATAGCAGTTTTTGGTTTTTAATAGTTGTGCATTGTTATGTTGTATGGCGATGCAGTGCTAGGGATTGTCTGTTCTGCCTTGTTGGTTTTGTCACCTCTCTCTGCTCTCAATCTCTGTCATTTAATTGATTTATTTAGACCGTTGACATTTGAAGTGATTATTCATATAATGGATTAGTATCTACCATATTTGTTATTATTTTTTATATATTGGTCTTGTTCATTGTTTCTTTGTCTTTTACACTTTTTCTGCCTTTTCCTTTTTTAGTTTTAATAGAGCATTTTCTATGATTCCATTTTCTCTTCTTTCTTAGCGTATCAATTACACTACTTTTCCCCCCCTTTTTTAGCAATTGCCCTAGAGTTTGCAATGTGTGATCACAATTAACCAAGTCCACTTTCAAATGTAACTATACCACTTCATGGGTAGTATGAATTCCTTCTAATAATAACAAAATATTTCTAATTCCTCTCTTTTATTTCTTGTATTGCTGTCATTTATTTCACTTATACAAGGTATCTTCAAAAAGTTTGTGTAGATATTCATGTTATCTTGTAACTATATGTTTTCATGAACGTTTTGAAGTTCCTTGTACATAATCATGCATAATTGAGTACATTGTTGCTATTATTTTGAACAAACTGTTATCTGTTAGATCAATTAAGAATAAGAAAAATGAAATTTTTATTTTGACTTCACTTATTTCTTCTCTGATGCTCTTTTTTTTTTTCATTATGTGGATCTGAGTTTCTGACCTATACAATTTGCCTTTTCTCTATAGAACTTCCTTTGAACATTTCTTTCAAGGCATATCTACTTGCAAAGAATTCCCTCGATTTTTGTTTGCCTGAGGAAGTCTTTATTTCTCCTTCACTTTTGAAGGATAATTTTGTGGGGTACAGAATTCTAGGTTGGTTGTTTTATTCTCTGAACACCTTAAATATTTCACTTCACTCTTTTCTTGCTAACGTGATTTCTGAGGAGAAGTCAGGTCTAAATCTTCTCTTTTCTATAGGTAGGGTAGGGTTTTTTTTTATTCTGGCTTCTTTTAGAATTTTTACTTTATCTTTTTTTGCTTTTCTGAAGTTTGAATATGATATGCATAGATGTAGTTTTTTGTTTGTTTGCATTTATTGTGCTTAGTGTCCTGTGAGCTTCCTGTTTATCTCATTTGAGGTCTGTCACTAATTTGGGGGAAATTCTCAGTCATTATTACTTCAAATATTGCTTTATTCTTTTCTTTCTTTCTTCCTTTTCCTCAATTATACATATGTTGCATGTTTTGTAGTTGTCCCACAGCTCTTGGATATTCTATTCTGTTTTTGTCAGTCCTTTTTTTCTTTGCTTTTACATTTTGAAAATTTCTATCGACATGTCCTCAAGTTCAGAGATTCTTTCTTCAGCAGCATCTAGTCTACTAATGAGTGCATCAAGGCATTCTTCATTTCTGTTACAGTGTTTTTGGTCCATAGCATTTCTTTTTGCTTTTTTCTTAGAACTTCTGCTTATGTCATACCTCTTTTCTTGCATATTGTCTACTTTTCCATTAAAGCCCTTAGCATATTAATCATAGTTTTAAAAATACTCCATATTTGATAATTTCACCGTTCCTGCCATACCCGACTTGGGTTTTGATGCTTATTCAGTCTCTTTAATCTGAATTTTCTGCCTCTTATTATGACTTGTAAATTTTTTGTTGAAAGGTAGATATGCTGTACTGGGTAAAAGGAACTGGGGCAAATGGGATTTTAGTAATGTAATAATAAGTTATACAGAGAGGGGAAGTGTAGTTCAGTCCTATTATTAGGTCTCAGTATTCTCATGAGCCTGAGCCCCTGTACTGTCAGCTTTGCCTGTGCTTCTCAGTGCCCCCACCCTTAGGTGGATATGATGTCATGAGGGGGTGGAAGTTGGGTGTTTGCTTTTCTCCACTTGGAAGGGTAGAGCTGGCTGAAGTTGGATATGCTCTTTCTCCTAGGTGGGTTAGATTCTGAAAAACCCTAGCATGTTAGGCCCTAGGTTAGTTTCTTCTGAGGGCAGGCCTTGCAAACAAGAACAGAATGCTCTGGTGTATTTCATAATGGTTCCTTTTCTTCTCCCCTTTTTGGAAGCACAATGGGATTTTTCTCCAATATTGACTGTAAGGACTTGGTAGAGCTCTTGGTGGTAAAACTCACAAAAATTTAGGTACCCTGCTGTGACTGGGTTCTCTGGACTCTTTATTCTGTTTCATTGATTTGTCTGCCTTTATGCCTGTACCACACTATTTTGATTATGTAGCTTTATAGTAAGTTTTGAAATCAGAAAGTGTGAGACCTTCATCTTTGTTATTCAAAATTTTTATTGGCTATTTGTCCCTTGATGTTCTGTATGAATTTTAGGGTGAATTTTTCTATTTCTGCAAAAGTTGTTGAAATTTTGATAGATGTTATATTGAATCTGACATTTTAAACAATATCTAGTCTTCTAATCCATGAACATGGGAATATCTTTCCATTTATTTATGTCTTTAATTTCTTTTAGCAGTTTTTTGTAGATTTCATTGTACAAGTCTTTTACTCCTTTGGTTAAATTAATTCCTTAGTATTTTATTATTTTTGATGCTACCACTAACAGGAATTGGTTTTTAAATTTCCTTTTTAGAATGTTCATTGTTAGTGCATAGAAATTGTTGACTTTTTTTTTTTAAAGATGACTGGTAAGGGAATCTTAACCCTTGGCTTGGTGTTGTCAGCACCACACTCTCCCAAGTGAGCGAACCAGTCATCCCTATATAGGGATCTGAACCCATGGCCTTGGTGTTATCTGCACCACACTCTCCCGAGTGAGGCACAGTCTGGCCCAAATTGTTGACTTTGTATCCTGCTACTTTGCTGAATTTGCTTATTAGTTCTAGCACTTTTTTTTTTTTTTAAAGAAAAATTTGTGGAATCTTTAGAGTTTTCTCTGTGTAAGATAAATATATGTGATCAAAGATCATTTTACTTCTTTCTTTGGGTGACTTTTATTTCTTTTTCTTCCTTAATTGCTCTGGTGAAGACTTTTAGTACTATGTTGAATAGAAGTGGCAAAAGCAGGAATCTTTGCCTTGTTAATGATCTTACAGGAAAAGCATTCAGTCTTTTGCTATTCGTTATAATGTTTGCTGTGGGTTTTTCATTTATGGCTTTTACTATGTTGAGGTACATTCCTTCTATTCCTAGTTTGTTGAATGTTTTTGTTGTGAAGTGATGTTACATTTTGTCAAATGCTTTTTCTTCAGCAAATGAGGTGATTGTGTGGGGTTTTTTGCCCTTGACTCTGTTAATTTGGTTTATTAAATTGACTGATTTTCATAAATGTTGGACCATCTTTGCATTCATGAATAAATTCCATTTGGTCATGATGTATAATACTTTTAATATGCTGCTGAATTCGGTTTGCTAGTAGTTCCTTGAGGATTTTTGCATCAATGTTCATAAGCGATATTGGTCTGTCGTTTTCTTTTCTTGTAGTATCTTTGTCTGGTTTTGATATCAGGGCAATGACGGCCTTATAAAATTAAGAGTATTAAGTGTTTTCTCCTCTTCAATTTTTGGGGTAAATTTGAGAAAGATTGGTGTTAATTCTTTAAATGTTTGGTAGAATTTACCAGTGAGGCCATCAGGTCCAGTACTTTTCTCTGTCAGGTTTTTGATTACTGATTCAATCTCCTTACTAGTTATAGGTTTATTCAGATTTTCTGTTTCTTTGTGATTCACTTTTGGTAGGTTTTGTGTTTCTAGGAGTTTATTCATTTTTTCTATGTAATCAAATTTATTGGTGTAGAATTGTTTATAGTACCCTTATAATCCTTTTTATTTCTGTAAAATTGTTAGTAAGTGCCCCACTTTCATTTCTCATTTTGTTAATTTGAGTTTTCTTTCTCTTTTTCTTAGTCAATCCAACTAAAGGTTTGTTAATTTTGTTCATCTTTTTGAAAAATGAGTTTTAGTTTTGCTAATTTTTTCTATTTTTCTATTCTCTGTTCCTTCTCCTATCTTCAATTTTCGCTTGTTCTTCTTTTTCTAGTTCCTTAAGATGTAAAGTTAGGTTGTTGATTTGAAGTCTTATTTTTAATGTAGCATTTATTTATAACTGTTAATTTCCCCCTTTGCATTACTTTTGCTGCATCTCATATATTTTGGTATGTTGAGTTTCTGTTTCTATTTCTCTCTAAATGCTTTCATACCCTTTCTGATTTCTTCTTTGATTTTCCAATTGTTTGAGTGTTTTATTTAATTCCCACAAATTTGTGAATTTTCCAATTTTTCTTCTATTATTGGTTACTAATCTCCTCCTATTGTGGCCACAAAAGGTGCTTTGTATGCTTTATATGTTAAAAAAAAAATCTATTGAGACTTAATTTTTAGCCAACAAATGGTTTATCCTAGAGAATGTCTTGAGAAGAATGTGTTCTCTGTTTTGTTGGGTAGATGTTCTGTATAGGTTTGTATTAGTACATTTCTGTTGCTTATAACAAAATACCTGGAACTGGTTAATTTATAAAGAAAATGAAATTTATTGCTTACAACTTGGAAAGCTGAGAAGTCCAAGGCCTCCGTGGTGGTGACAGTGACCCAGATTTTACATGGCAGAAAATGGCGTGACAGAGAGAGAGAACTTCTCCTGTGCTCTTCTGTTAGAGCACCCAGAACCATGCCCCCGACCATCATTATTAATCCATTCACTACAGCGTGGTCCTCAGAATCTAATCACCTCTTCAAGGCCCAACCTTTCAGCTGCCATAATAGGATTTCCCACCCTCAACAGTTACAGTGGGAATTAAACTTCTGATATATGAACTTTGGGGGACACATTCAGTCAATCCACAGCAAAGTCTGTTCGATCTAGTTGGTCTACTGTGTTGTTCAGGTTCTCTGTTTCCTTACTTACCTTCTGTTTGTTTGTTCTGTACTACTGAGAGTGGGGTTTGAAGTTTGTAACCATTATTGTGGACCATCTGTTTCTTTCTTCAGTTCTGTCATTTTTTGCTTTGTATGTGTATATATATCATTATTTAAATTTTTTTTTTTTTGTCTTTTTTGTCTTTTTCCGTGTCCGGCAACGGATCGCAACCCTCAGTGTTGCCCCCGTACCAGACCGGGGACCGGCAACGGAACCGCAACCCTCGGCGTTGCTCCCACGCCTCGCTCAGCCAGTGAGCAGGAACTGGTCCGTATGTGGGATCCGAACCCTCGGGCGGGAGCAGCGCCGCGCTTCCCAAGCGGCGCACTATCCAGTGCGCCACCGGGCCGGCCCCATTATTTAAATTTTTTTATTGAAACAGTTATACATGTTCCTGGATACAGAATTGAATATCAGTAGCTGTGTACAATACATGATGATCAAATCAAGATAATCGGTGTACTCATCTTTACAAAACATAATCATTCTTCATGATCCTTAACCAATTCTCACTAGCCTCTTCCCCTTCCCCTTTCCCACCTCTAATAATCACAGTTCTATTCTCTCCTTTTGAAAGTTCAACGTATTATTGTGATATTTTGTTTCTTTCCATTTATTTTTTAGCTCCCACTTATGAGTGAGGATATGCAGTATTTCTCTTTCTGTGCCTGGCTTATTTCACTTAACTTAGTTTTCTCCAAGCTCATCCATGTTGAATGGCATTCCTTTTTATGGCTGAGTAGTATTCCATTGTGTATATGTACCATCTTTTCCTTATCCAGTCATCTGTTGATGGACATTTAGATTGGTTCCTTACCTTGGCTATTGTAAGTAGAACTTTGGTGAACATGGGAGTGCAGGTCTCCCTTCAACATGATGATTTCCAACCCTTTGGGTATATACCCAGTAGTGGGATTGCTGGATCATATGATAGTTCTATCTGTAGGTGTTTGAGAAGTCTCCATACTGTATACTGTTTTCCATAATGGCCACACTAATTTCCAGTCCCACCAACAGTGTCGGAATGTTCCCCTTTCTCCGCACGTGGGGTAGTGTCACATGGCTGCACACCTCTGTGGCTGCACCTCCATGACTAAAGGCAGCGATGAATACTAGAACACGGATCCTCAGTATTTGGTCCTTATGGTCCACTCTGTCTCCTGCAAACTACATGCAAGATGCTCCAGGAACATGTGCATGGATGTCTGCCTTTAGGCTGAGGGGTGGGAATGGGTAGCCGCTGCTGAACTATGAGCCAGAAGTGCCTGAAATTAACTACAATTTACCACCCAAGACTTCTCCTAGACTTTGCCAAGCCCTCAGTAGCCTCCAGAGTTCCAAAACAGTTCCATCAGACAGATTCTGCCAGTGCGCTTGTCTATGTTGAGAGACTGATTCCTGGTGCTTCCTACTCTGCCGTCTTCCCAGAATCCTTCAGCTATACTTGGCTTATTTTGATATCAGATTTATTGTAGCCTCATAGGATTAATTGGAGAATATCTCTAGTTTTTCTGTTTTGTGATAGATTTTGTGTAAGATTGGAAGGACTACTCCCTGAAAGTTTGTAAAACTGTGTGGGCCTATCTTTGTGAAAAATTTTAAATAACTCATATAACTTATTTCATAATAGGATTATTTGGACTTTTTTCTTGAGTTGTTTTTTGGTAATTTTTATTTTGCTGGGAATTTTTTCATTTCATCTAAGGTTTAAAATCCACTGACATAAAGTCGTTCATAGTTTTATTTTATTTTTTATTTTTTATTTTATTTTTTCCCTTTTTGTCTTTTTTCGTGTCCGGCAACGGACCGCAACCCTCAGTGTTGCGCCCGTACCGGACCGGGACCGGCAACAGGATCTCAACCCTTGGTGCTGCGCCCACCCCTCGCTCAGCCAGTGAGCGGGAACCGGTCTGTATGTGGGATCCGAACCCTTGGCGGGAGCGCCGCCGCGCTCCCAAGCGGCGCACTGTAGCAGTGCGCCACTGGGCTGGCCCATAGTTTTATTTTTTTTAATCTGCTAAAATATAGATAACTCAAAAAGATACAGATCCTAAAAATAGTATTTGTAATAATTTCTTCTTTATTCTGTACTTTCTAAGTTTTCCATTTTCTTAGTTTATTAATTTTCATATGTTCTTCACATTTAAATTTATGGTTTTTGACCACCAATGTTTTATCAAGGATTTTCTAGGAACTTAAGATATAGCAGTGATAAAAATGATAAAGATCCCTTCCCTCATGGCGCTTATATTCTAGTCTACATAGCAGAAATAAACTAAATATGTAGGATAAAGAGTGTGTTATAGGGGAGTAAGTAATATTAAGGAAAATAAAGCAGACAAGGAAGATGGGATTTGCTGAGTAGGTAGGAGAGATTGTAATTGTAAAGCGTGAGGAGGGAAGCCTCACTGAGCAGTTGACGTGGGGATAGTGAGGAGGCTCAGGGAGCGAGCCCTTGGGTGAAAGGAAGAGCAAGCACAGGTGCTCTGAGGTGGGGTGTACCTGGTGTGCTCTGGGAACCTGCAGTGTGGCTGGTTGGAGTGAGAGGGGAAAGAGGACTAGGAAACGAGGTCCCAGAGGTTAGTGGGGGCAGACTCTGTAGCACTTCGTGGGTCACTGTAAGGCCTTTGGCTTCTCCTTGGAGTGAGAATCAAAGCCCTGAAAGTGTTTGAACAGAGAAATGACCACATCTGGCTGCTGGGTTGGAAATGGACTAATGGGTATTCTAAGGGAGGCCTGTCGCGGGGGCCTCATTCAGGAGCTGGGAGAGGGAAGGAAAGAATAGGAATGCCAGTTCGGGCCAGGATTTTAGCAGCAGCATTGGAGAGAAGTGATCACATTCTGGACACATTTTGATATCGGAGCCAACAGGATTTGCTAATGAATTGAATGGGGGGTGGGGGCGGTATACGAGCGAGCGGAGAGAGAGAGACAAAGTTTTTGGCTAGTGCACTGAGGACTGGAAGGGTAATTTTGGCATCCAAAAGATGGAAAAGATTTCAAGAGAAAAAGATTTTATCAGAGAAGATCAGAGGTTTGGTTTAGACAGGTTTACATTAAGACGTCACACTTTCTTCTTTTTCTTTCTTTCTACTTTGATTTCTCGGTTCGTGTTTTCTCCACTACAGAGTATGTTCTCAGGTCATCTTTTCATTGAGTGTGTGTAGCACTCATCTTGAATCCTGTTTTACTAGGGGCACCTCGGTTTCAAATTCTTCAAAGCTTACTTTTCAGTTCTGAGCTCTTTTATATGTTATTAGCATTCCCTCCCTGCACAGCCCCTTCTTCCTCAATTCCATCTCTCTGGAATTTCTTAGTCTCCAATTCAGGTCCTAAAGCACTTGGTGCTTTGTATCTAGAAGCTCTAACTGGCTCTGTAAATGTTGATTGAGTTCACGTGAATTAAATTTCATTAAGTGTAGCATTGCAGACAAAGCAAGAGTTACAGTGTATTTTCACGTTTAATGATTCTGAGACATTTATCTAATTTTCCCCTCTCTTCCTTTGATTTACTGTAAAAGCCATATACTGAGTTTGATTAACAGAGAGGTCATTCTCAGCAATGTCAGGATTCTTTTATTTAAGTTAATGTGTATTTTACTGATTTCAACCCCACATATCTCTTGAGACCTTTAGTACCTTCTGCCTTACATTTTCTCTTGAATACCCTTGGCATCGTTTGCCTGATTTTTGATCATGAATCCATTTATTCAAAATAATGGTTTTCTCTTAATTTTTGCCAAAATTGATTGGGAAAATTTTAGAGTTAGTGTTAAATTTTAGCACTTATGGATAAAAACAATTTTCATAAAATTTTGAGAATTTGGCTACTTACGCATTTAGTTGAGTATATGAGAATAACATACCATGATAAGTTAAGTTCATTACAGGAATGCAAGAATGTTCTGACATTAGGAATGCTATTAATATAATTTATCACATTAAGTGGTTTAAAAAAATATCAGCAATACAGTCATTTTCTTTGATGTTAAAAAGGTAATTTGCTAAAAGTCAACATCTATTTATGACTTTTAGACCTTAAGTAAAAGTAGATGGATATTTCATTGAAATTTTAAATACATACACACACCTCAAATGTACCTACTGCCACTCTTACTACTTAATAATGTTGCAGAAATACTAATACAGTTGAGTAAAAAATAGGAGTTTTAAAAATAGGAAAGGAAGATGTAAAAGTGTCATTGTTTGCAAGTGATATGATTTTGAATACCTGAAAAATCCAAATTAATAAACTATTACTAGAAACAATGAAAAATTTTATTCGTTGATGCATATTTAATATAACTTTTCTATATACAAAGAATAGTGAAAAAATATAAAAAAAGATTCCTGATACAGTAGGAACAGAAATAATATACTTCAGAATAAACTTAAATATGCAGCATCTATATGAAGAAAACTTTATGCTAACTAATGTAGGTAAAAGACAACTTAAATAAATAGAAGCAAGGTGTATTTTTTTTGGATCTAAAGATTCAAGGTTGGATGTAACTATAAATATAAGGTACATTACTGAATAAAAAGTTTCAGTTTTTGAAACTTAATAACGTGGTTCTAAAATTCACATGGAAATTTATATATATGGATTAAAAATAAAACTTCTAAAAGAAAATATGGATTATTATATTTTTAAAGACTTTTCTAATTATGGAAATAAGTCCTAAAGACCTAAAATAAATTAGACATAAAATTTATTTATTTTTATTTGTATTTTGTATTTTTTATTATACATACATGTGGGGTACAACATTGATTTTCAATAATTGTGTAGAATGTGTGGTGGTTAGATCAGTATACTTAGCTTATTCGTCATTACGATACATAATCATTCTTTGTGTCCATTGACCAATTCCTCATTAGCCCCCCTTCCTCTCACCTTTTCTATCTGTAGTTTTCTAAAAGTTCAGCGTATTACTGTGATTGTTGTTTCTTTCTTTCTTTCTCTCTGTCTCTCTTTATTGTTTGTTTGTTTATGGATTGAGCTCCCAGTTATGAGTGAGAACATGCAGTATTTCTCTTTCTGTACCTGGGTTGTTTCACTTAGGATAATGTTCTCCAGGCTCATCCATGTTATTGCAAATGGTAGAATTTCATTCTTTTTTATGGCTGAGTAGTATTCCATTGTGTATATATACCACAATTTCCTTATCTAGTCATCCATCGGTGGACATTTAGGTTGGGTCCATTGCCCAGCTATTGTAAATAGAGCTGCTGTAAACATGGGAGTGCAGGTGTCCCTTCGACCTGATGTTTTCCAATCCTCTGGATATATCCAAAGGAGTGGGATTGCTGGATCATATGGAAATTCTATCTGTAGTTGTTTAAGGAACCCCCATACTGTTCTCCATAATGGCTGTACTAATTTACAGTCCCACCAACAGTGCAGGAGGCTTCCTCTCTTTCCACATTCTCGCCAGCATTTGTTATTCTCTGCCTTTTTTATAGTAGCCAGTCTGCTTGGGGTGAGGTGATATCTCAGAGTGGTTTTGAATTGCATTCCCTGATCGTTAGTGATGTTGAGCATTTTTTCATGTACCTATTGGCCATTTGTATGTCTTCCTTTGAGAAATGTCCATTCAGCCCCTTTGCCCATTTTTTAATTGGATCGTTTGGTTTTTTGCTGTAAAGTTGTCTGAGGTCTTTGTATATTCTGGATATTAATCCCTTGTTGGATACATTTTTTGAAAATAATTTCTCCCATTCTGTAGGATGTCTTTTTACTCCTTTGCTGTGCAGAAACTTTTTAGTGTGATATAATCCCATTTGTTTATTTTTTCTTTTGTTGCCTGTGTTTTTGGGGTTTTATTCATAAAGTCACTGCCCAGTCCTAAATCCTAGAGCATTTCTCCCACGTTTTCTTCTAGGAATTTTAAAGTTTCAGGCCTTATATTTAGGTCTCTAATCCATTTTGAGTTGATTTTGGTATATGGTAAAAGGTGTATGGATCAAGTTTCATTCTTCTGCAAATTGTTATCCAGTTTTCCTAGCACCATTTATTGAAGAGGCATCTTTTCCCCAATGTATGTTCTTTGTGCCTTTGTCAAAGATCAGCTGGCTATAAGTAAGACTAACATAAAAATTTAGAAACTAACCGTAATACAAAAATACCACAAAGATAAAAAATAAACTGGGGAAATATTTATAGTATGTTTGCTTGATAAGGAGCTTTGTTTTGTAATATATGAAGAGAGTTCTATGTATGTTCTATGTTCTGTAATATGTAAAGAAAGGAGTTTGGAAAATAACCAATATCTAATAGAAAAATGGGCAGTGGGAATAAGCAGTTCATAAACACACACAAGACAAGATAAATAGCACACAGAAGAAAAGATGCTGTGTCTCATCCACTATTAGAAGAATGGAAAAGTGGGATAATGAGGTAACATTTTTTCCTATTAGGTTGACAAATATTTAAAACAATAATACACAGTATGAGCCAGAGTATGCATCAACAGGAACTTTCATGCGCTACTTGTGGGAAAGTAAGTTGGTACAGTCTTTTTGTAGGACAATTTGTCAGTATTTTTTTTTCAAATTTTAAAATGTGTATCCTTGATCCATCAATTCCACTTCTAGTAATTTGTCCATAAATGTGTTGACATGTACATAAGATGTACACATAAGGATGTTTATTATAGCAGTGTTTGTGATAGGGAAAACAAAACAAAATAGAACTGGAAAACACTTAAGTGTTCAGTGGTACTCAGGGGACCAGTTAAATAAACTATGGGACATTTTTAGAGTTAAAGCTTTTTTCAATTTTTAAGCAGAATTAATTAGATCGGTTTAGATCGATGTGGAAAACTCTCTGAAACATTAAGAGTAAAAAGCAAGAAAGAGTATATAGCTTATGGGGTAAGATTCCATTTGTGTTTTTTTAAAAAAATATAAACTAGAATTTATACATGTTGATGTCTGGAAGGATACACAGGAAAGTTGATGGTGGGTATCTGGGGTATTGAAGTGTGGGGTGGATAGTGGCTGTTTTCATTGTGTATTTCCTTTTGAATGGTTTGGATTTTGTTTCTCATGGGCATGTGCTGTTTTCACAATGAAAGTCAATGGGTGTTTTGTTTATATGCGTTAATTATATTTTTTTCTTGGATTTTTCCAGATTTCTCTTGCACTTTGTTTTGTTTTGATGTTTGGGAACTCAATGTTACTAACTTCTTATTATGCATCCTCTTTGGTAATTATTTGGGTAAGTGTTCCGTAAGTACGTGCCTGTTTTGTAAACTAATGGGATCAGTTTCTTTATCACAGGCTTGGGATTTGTGAGGGTTTCTGTAGGAACTGTTTCCAGTGTCTTACTGAATGCATCTATATATGATAGGGCTCAACCACTCACTTCCAAAACAGGAGCCAAACACAATGGGAAGTTAGGATCAGACAGCCCTGCACCTTGCCTCGCAGCCCTCATCTGCCCTGAATTTCTCTTTCCTCAGCTTTCTTGTCACCTGAGAATTGGTCCCGGGGTTCATTTCAGAAAGGTTTCTATGCTTTCTTCTTCTTATCCTTTCCCTTCCTCTTTTCAGTTTTTATCCCTTTCCTCCCACTGCTGGCTCACAGCAGCCTCACTTCTCCTTTCTGCCGTGGTCAGAGGCTTGAGACCCTGTTGCTGAGGGTTGTTTTTCACCTCTTGTCTATTTATATGGAATATTCAGATAGTTTAAGTCAGACGGTAATTCAGTTATATTTTCCTAAATCACTACCAAGAACAGTTTTAGATTATGGGGAAACTAACAGAATTAGAACAAATGGAGAAAGGTCATCTAATTTCTCCTGACACTTTTGGCAGGATGACTTTCTAAATAGAAAAGTGTTCTGAAATTTAAAGACTTCTAGGGATGGTTATTTCTTTTTTCAATGTGCTTTACCCTTACAGTGTTTCATAAACCTAAGTATTATGTTAGACTATTATTATATTAATATTGTGTTGTTACTATTACATTATCATATTATACTTATATTTAAAATGTGTGAACTTCAGTATAGGACAGTTTGCTGAAGAAAAAAACATATTGCACTGTCTTAATTGAAATGATATTCTACTTCTTGAGTAATTTAAGTTAGATCATTTTGGCTTTCTTTATTTCTGAACACGCTAATGGATTTGGAACCTCTTATTTCTTTATCCCATTTTACAAGTAATGTTTATTTAAGAACCTATTTCCCAAGAATATGCCTCTTCCCAATCAGGGCCACCACCCTTTTCAGGTTGTATGCCTCTGGTATACTTGGTCACAGAAATTAGCAATTGGCCTGTGGCAATGTTGTGTTTTCAACAACAGTAACAACAAAAATCATGAACTGAATTGCTTTGCTTTGGGATTAATAAGTATCGTTCTTAAAGTCAGTGTATTCTCTTAGTAATTGGAAAATGTGACAATGTACTCAATTCTATATTTTACATGCGTACATTGGCAAGTGCTGCTATTATCCAGGATAACGTACATAATTCTTGGTACTCATGTACAGGGAAGGCATTAAATTGAATATTGCCTATGAATAAAATCTAATCTAAATACATTTTGTGGGAAGTTTCTCTTTAGTTAAGTGGAGCGCCTGTACTCAGTCAGTTACCCTGCTAGGTGCTTGACACTTAGATTTGTTTTAGGTATGAATTGCACATATTTATTTATATTTAATATATTTTGGTGTATAAATATAAATGATGCCAGCATTTACAGAATACAACATGTTCATGCATCTTTATCTATACACACCCATTTGCACATGTTTATTTATATGAATCACTTTGAAACCTGGATCATGTCACATTTTGTGTTCTCAGATATTGAGAAACTTCTGAAAACATTGAATTTAGTTTCAAGTACTTATGTTTTGAACTCTAACCATATTTTTGCCAACGTTTGAAGTAGTTTAGCTCCATATAGGTAATACAGTTGGGGAGTGTGTGTACCTGGAGAGACTTAAGCTTTGACAGAGGAGAAATATTTAGTTGATCCATTAAAAATTTTACATGTAGTTTATCCTAAGAGACAGTCATTTTTTAGCTTAAGGAAAATCTTATGCCTATCTGACTACTGTCTAAAATTCTGAAATTTTTAATATACCTCTTGGTTCTTAGGTAAATCAGATTTGTAAAATCAGTGATAGAAATTTATATATGGTGAGTCTCTTTTCAATTTTATGAAGTTACTAACTAATCTACTTTGGATTAAATAGGGCTATTTCTTGAAATCACTGACTGCAGAAAAGAGCATGTGATGATGCTGTGTGGAAGGTCGACAGTGTGCTGAATTTTAGATGCTTGAGAGTCTTATTATTTAGAAGAATGTTTTGGTACTTAAATTTATGTCTGTAAAGTATTAACTGTATACCATGTTATTTTCTCTACTCAGGGTATTCTGGCAATGAAACCACATTTCCTGAAAATAAATGTATCTGAACTTAGTTTATGGGTAAGAATCAATCTATTTTAATGAGTATGTTTTTCCTTCTCTAAAACATATCATTGGTTTTATGTTTTACTTTTAAGGAAAAGACCTATGTAATTCAAGGGGATCTCACAATTTTATAATATATTAGGGTTCATTTTTAATGTGCCAAATTGCCTTTTTCAGGAAATAACTTGAGATTGGTCCCAGATCATTAGTTAAAGGAATTTCAGTTTTATTTATATTATTACTCATGTTTCTTCTGAGAAACAGTGCATGTATGAGAAACTGTTAAACTGCTAGTAACCGCAATTGCTATATAAAACATACTAATTTTGATAAGATTGTATGTATATATTTCTAGTTTTAGTTATTGCCCCTTGTTTTCAGAGCAACATTCTTTATTTTAAATTGAGATATGTTTTTTAGCATTTTCTTTTGGAAATAGAGATATTTATTTCATGTGTGAGTAATACATTTATTTTTTTCTTCCTATCCCATGTTTATGAAATATGAAACATAAGTTATTTTTGTTCTGTTTTATTTTTCAATTTTAGGTTATCCAAGGATGTTTTTGGTTATTTGGAACTGTCATACTCAAATATTTGACATCTAAAATCTTTGGCATTGCAGATGATGTAAGTGCATTTTTGCTTAAATTTGAAAGACTTGAAAAGAATCCAATAGGCCAAGAATGAATTATTTGAGTTATTAAAGTATCACTGTTTAATCTAAATTGTAGGATGAAGTCTGCTCATCTATTATTTTATCTAATTAATAAAATAAAAAGTAAATGTGATTATATATATAGTTTTATTCTCCAAAATTAATTTCTTGACACATTGTCTGATTTTAATGGTCCTTCTGTATCACAAAGATTTTAAAATTTTAAAGTAAGAAAACTCTAGATATTAAAGCTTAAATTTTAGGGTCTATGCAGACATTTTTCTCTAGCTTCTTTATAATTCCCTGATGTAACAAATAAAGACACCATCTTCAGACCATTAACTGGAGATCATATAATAGTCTCATTCTTTTTTCCCCCCATTTTTTTGGTCAGTTCTTGTAAAAGGTTTATAAAGTCTTTATCGATAATTTAATCCAAGTTAGTCTTATTAAGAGAAGTATTTTTTTTTTTAATTTGTTTTGGTATTAGGATAAGAGAGAAATTAAAATGAGAAGAATTCTGCTTTATAACTTCAAGGATTCTTCCTCTCCAAAATTGCTTTTCCTGTTTTATTTTGGTGTTTTAATCAGCACATCCTATGCAGAGGCTATCAAAGTTTTAATTTTAAAAAGAAAGCAACACGAGAACCAACATGGAAAAAGTAAAGTAAACCATATGTTTTTTTCTGTGGTTTATTTTTATGGGTGACATTTCTTCCTTCTGTACTAGATTAAAGCTGTGGTTTTTATTTATTTTTAAAAATTGAAACATATCGATTATACGTATTTGTGGGGTACAGAGTTATATTTCAATACATGTTTACAGTGTGTGATGATCAAATCAGGGTAATTGGCATGTTCATCATTACAAACCATCATTTTGTCGTAATGAGGATGTTTGGTCTCCCTTCGAAAGCTGTCTGTACTAGATTAAAGCTGTGGTTTTTATTCATTTTTAAAAATTGAAACATATCGATTATACGTATTTGTGGGGTACAGAGTTATATTTCAATACATGTTTACAGTGTGTGGTGATCAAATCAGGGTAATTGGCGTGTTCATCATTACAAACCATCATTTTGTCGTAATGAGGATGTTTGGTCTCCCTTCGAAAGCTGTGGTTTTGAAACTGGGTTCCGTGAAGTCCTAGGACTTCCAAGAACTCTTCTGTGGAGTCTCTGCTCTTCCACTTCCTCGCTGCCCCTCTTTTACCCAGGACAGCTTAGCTTTAACCTCTAACATGTTGGACATTTATGTAGGTTTCCATATGAACAAGGGATTTTCTGCTGAAGAAGACTGAAAATAACTGGGCTATTAAATGAGTGGTCTGTAACCTATGAAAAGATTTTTAAAAGTATAAAACTGCAATTTAAAATGTATTTATTCGTCCATTCACTGTGTACCTTCTATGTGCCTTAATGTATCCTAGAGATAAAAACTGAGTAAGACATGGTCTGGTGGGANATTAATTTATCACAGTCTGCTTCAGGCTAATACTGACTTAATTCAGGTAAAATACATCGTGCCTTTGCTCCAGTGTAACTCCACTTTCCCTCTCATTTTACATATAATCCCATCTATATGTAAGTGCCAACAATACAGAGTACGGTTGCTGCTTTGTGCAGTCCTATATCTTACAGAGATTAAGAGAAGAACAAACAAACAGAAAAAAGTATTTAGATTGCCTTTTATGTTCACCCCAATTTTTGCCACGTTTATTGCTCTTCATTTCTTCCTGTGGATGTGAGTTATTGTGCGGTGTTATCTCCCTTCAGCCTGAAGGATTTCCTTTACAATTCTTATAACGCAGGTCTGCTAGCAGTGGATTCTCTTGGGCTGTGTTCCTTTTGTACTTAATGTTTTTACGAGTATTTTCCTTTATTTTATAAGGCTAATTTTTCTGGATATAAAGTTATTGGTTGGCAGTTCTTTTCTTTTAGAACTGATGACCTCTGTTATTTCTCATGAGAAGCCAGTCAATGAATATTGTTTTATTAATATTAACAAAATAAAGGGTTACTAATATTAATCGTTTAATATGTTTTCCCCCATGCTTAAGTGGTTTTTCTGTTACTGCTTTCAAGATTTTCTCTTTCTCTTTCACATTTAAAAGTTTGACTGTGATATACCTAGATATGGATCATTTTGTGTTCATCCTTCCAGGTATTTATTGAACTTCTGTAGGTTCCTATTATTCATCAAAATTGGGAGGTTTTTGGTGATTTTCTTAGTTTGAATATTTTTTCTATCGTTTTCTTTTTTGCTGATAATACCTCTGAGCATAGGTTTTTTGCTGTGTGCCCCAAATCAAGTGGCCTATGTATTGTTTTAGTATTTTCGAAGTTCCACCTTTTTTTGGTTCTCTTTGGCTTTGTTGTATTTCTGTCTTACCAATATCTGTTCTTATCCTCATTTCTTTGGTTCTATGGCTTTTTCTGATGCCTGAGGGGAAATGCTTAGCTCTTTGGTTTTCCACCCTCTTATTTTTTGATAAATGCATTTCAAGCTAAAATTTCCCTATAAGAAGTACTCTTTTGTGTATCTTACAAATTGGCTATTTTGTAATTTTCTTTTAATATCTTTTACTTACAGATGTTAGGTTTTATGTTATTTAGTTTCTAACCAAAAGGATTTTTAAGGCCATTCGTAGTTATTTTCTAGTTTTACTGCATTTATGATCAGAAAAAAACTTTTATATTATATCAGTTTTTTGAAATGTATTGTGATATGCTATGTAAACATTTAAAAAACATATTTTACTTGTGTTCAAGGATAATATGTATTTTCTCTCAAGTTTATATTCTTTGTGAACCTATTAATTATATTATTCAGATTTCATTTTATTTTAAATTTTGCCTGCTTTTTTCTACTCTGGGGTTAGTGTTTCACATTTCCAGTGAACACTGTCAACTTATCTATTTTTTCCTATGGTTTTGTCAGTTATTCTTTTACATACTTTGAATCTATATTGTTGACTGCAAATATGTTCATGATACATTTAATCCTGCTTTGCTGTTCATTTTACCAGCATGTAATATTTTTGTTGTCTCTTTCCATATATTTGTTGCTTGAATTTATTTTTGTGATACATTACAGTTGCTAAGCTAGATTTCTTTGTTTCAGGTTTATCTTATTCTGTTCTCCTATTTTCAACCTTTTTATGTACTGTTGATTGATTGTCAGCACCACGCTCTAACTAGCTGAGCTAACCAGCCAGCCCCTGTACTTTTGTTTTAAATATCTTTTTGTAGACAACATAATACTGGATGTTTTCCTTTTAAATCCAATTTCAGCATCTGTCCTTTAATTAGTGAATTTAAGCTCTGTACATATATTGCAATTATCATTATACTAGGACTTATCCCATTTTATTTGGGATTTGTTCCCTTATGCTGTTTTAGGTGCCGTATATTCTCCCTTATCAGTATGTAGCTCTTCCCCCAACAAGACAAAGTGTTTTGAAATGCTTCGTCACATCCCTAGCACCCTTCAGTTTCTCCTTTCACCTGATCCTTCTTCATGTAGATATCATGCAGAATTTTAGTTACAGTTTGTCTGAGGCATAATTTCTCCTTTTCCTTGCTTTTTAAGACAGTGATAAACTTTAAAGTTTGGCAAATGTTTTGTGTCTTTGCCTCCTAGCTTTCTCACTATAAAGTGAAAATAATTCCACCTTCTTCAGATAGCTTTTTGTGGGAGGTGAACGTGGTGGTGTAAGTGAGAAAGCTTGATAACAGGTAAAGAATTGCAGGAGAGTTGATTAAAGGCAAAAGGTGCCTCTTACTCCAAGTCTTGCCCATTCCTACTTTACTCAAGTCATCTTTTCAGTCCCCTTTCCAGAAATCAGAATTAACATTCCCTTTTCTGTACTCCGTGGCCCTGTGTCCCTCTGTGATTGACAGAAGTCTGTATGTGTTCCCAAGCCCACACCTCCTGATAGGCTCCAGCACAGGAGATGCTGTGTAACATATTTCACCAGGTGTGGCACAGTGAGCAGAGAAAGCCCAAGGGAAAAAGCCTTTGGCATGTTGATGAGTGTGGAAGGCAGGGTGTTGGAGCTATCACTTGTCAGCAAAAGAAGGGGGAACTGTGAAATTGGAGGGTACAGCACTTCTTTAACAAAAGCAAAAGCTGGGTATGGGAACAGTGGGATCTATAATATCGTGCAAACTATTTTTAGATACTATAAAGATTATAGAGCATTATTACAATATATGGCTTAATGTAATGTTACCTCATTTTATTTCTCACTAGGCTCATATTGGCAACTTACTAACATCAAAATTCTTCAGTTACAAGGATTTTGATACTTTATTGTATACCTGTGCAGCAGAGTTTGACTTCATGGAAAAGGAGGTAAGATGTGATTTCTAGTTTTCTTTCCTTAGGTTTTGGCCCATTCATTTTTCATAACGGGCGCTCCTTTAATTTCATATTCTTTCTGTGCTGAGATAAAGTTTGAAGGAAAAGGAAAATGTGGCAGCTTAGGGGAAGATGTTCCTATTTACATTAGCACAGCTCCCTGAAATATACGGCCTTTTCTCATTTTGATGATTTGGAAATATGCATTCAGACTAGCAGTTGTTTTTGGATGAGTAAACACAGAGGCATTTCAAGTTGTCTCTTCTCAGAGATAGCATTAATTGAGCCAGGCTCTAAAGCTCTTACATTTCTACTCATTTTGTGGTTATTTGAATGATCTCATTGCTTTGAAATATCATTAAGTACAGGTTTTTCATTCCAACATTTTTCTTTCTAAAACTGTTTTCAGATGTTTAGAAGGAAACCATAATAGTCTAGTAGACTGTGAGACAGAAGCCTACAGTATTACCTGATGTTCTTGAACAAGGGACCCTCATTATCTGTGGGATAGCTTACTAGTTTCTAGTAGTGTGCTACAAACAGATATGGTGAAGACAAGATTAGAGAATACATGGAAAAGTACTGTGATATTTTAACTAAAGTGTTATTTTGCAATATTTTATGAGCTGGTTTGGTTCAACAAACATCTATTTGTGTGCCTTTTTAACACCACCTATGTGGCACTGATTGTGACACATTTTCCTTCAAAGCTGTGTGTGAATATGTGTTAAACTGGCCAAGAACACTCTATTACATATTCGTTTCTCCCTATGATCTCACTGTGTGAAGCACAGTGTCCTGAGTTCCAGACCAGGGGACAGTAGTGTGCCACATGGCAGACTTCAGAATACACGTTCATAGGAGATCAAGACTCCTTTGAGGAAGAAGTAAAGGAAATAGAGGGTAAACATGAGTAAGGAATTAGGATATGGCAGAAATCCTTTATCATTATTGAGGACAGCATACATGCCACTACAACCTGAGAGTATTAACTATCAGCTATGTAATGAAAAACATTGTTTATTGAGGCATAGCATGACTTCAGTCAGTTTGAAGAACACAGCAAAGTTGTTTCCAGTTTGCCATTCCCCGTCTCCTTAAGTATCTGAGTTCATAAGGACTGTGCCATCGAGACAGCTCAGTGCCAGTTCAGGGAGTGTGTAACTTTTATGGTACATCCATGCAGTGAGGAAAAGGGAACGATTTAACATAATATCCCCTAACTTGATATCATACTGACATGGAAAGACGCTTAAGATGTATTATGGAGTGAACAAAATGATGCAATCCTATGTGCTTACAATTAACACACATAAAGAAAGCAAAATTTTAACAGTGATTTTTGGATGGAGAGACCATTGAGAGGTGCATAGGATTGCAGTGTGCAGATCTTTGTTATTAAGAACATTACTTTTTTATGTTATTGAAGAAAATGTAAAAACGTCTTTTGTTCTCCTTATAAACTTTGATCATTATTTTGTGTGTGGGTGGGAGGGGGGGATAGGGAGAGAGAGGCAGACTGTGTGTGTGTGATGGGTAAGATTTTCATCCCCACAGAATGTACAGGAAAAGCTCATACCGTTTAAAGGAGCTCTGCTTACCTTAGATGAATATTAAGTTGGACTCTCTAGTTAGACAAGTAACATGCAAAAAGT
>NW_007736565.1:38286-42769 GCF_000696425.1 Galeopterus variegatus
AACTGTGTTTTTAGTGTTTTCAACTCAACGTTTTGGGAACGTTTGTTTCTGTGGAAATGCAGCCTCATCTTTATGATGGGAGTCAGTGGGTAGATCAGACCCTTGATGGGTAAATGTTCAAATTTTGTTTGGTTAAAATACAATTTCCCTCTATTAAAACATCTCTCTGAATTTCAGACTCCACTGAGATATACAAAGACATTGTTGCTTCCGGTTGTTCTTGTAGTGTTTATTGCAATTGTGGGAAAGGTACGTCTTTCAGTTAAGAACTCTTTCTTATAATAAAATTTTTCTTGTTTTTGCATAGTAGTTACATATACTTGGCTACATGTTAATCTGATATAGTAAGTTGCGTATGGGTTTATTGAAACCTATTCTTAGTAGTCTCCTTTAATGGACATTTGCAAGTCTAAAAAAATATTCTTCTATCTGCTAGCATAAAATAGACATAGGATGAGGATGGCTCAAGTTTTGATAGTCATGTATTTTGGAAGACATGATCAGAGACCATATTGACTCAAATACAACTTGTCTTTGCCAATGTAAATTATTACTGACTCACTTTTAACTTTTATATAGTATTTTCCTAAAATATTTAATATATGCCTTTCTAAGTGATTTGTGTAGTGTTCAATAACTCCTGGGTTGTGTTTATTATTAATCAAAAAGAAAAAAATAGAGTACAATTGGTCCTTTGTATCCATGGGTACTGCATCTATGGATTCAAGCAACTGGAGATTGGAAAATATTCAGAAAAGAATTGTATCTGTACAGACTTTTTTTTCCTTGTTCTTTAAATAATACAGTGTAACAACTATTTACATGGCATTTACATTGTATTAGGTATTATAAGTAATCTAGAAATGTGCATAGGTTACATGCAAATACTACACCATTTTATATCAGGGACTCGAGCATCACAGATTTTGGTATCCACAAGAGGTCCTGGAACCAATCCCCCATGGATAACAAGGGATGAGATGACCGTATTAACAAAATACTGATAAAATGTATAAAATGTTTAGGCCCCCAGCTTGGTTTTGATAATAAAATTCTAAGCCCCATTGTAAATTAGGTCAGAGGAGCACCAGTCCTCAGGGAAGAAGAGCAGGTATGATGGGAAATTCTAAGCCCCGTTGTAAATTAGGTCAGAGGAGCACCAGTCCTCAGGGAAGAAGAGCAGGTATGATGGTCTCTTTTTTTCTTTTAAGAGTTTATGAACTCTGTAACTGCACTTGTCTTAAATGAACTGAGATCAATCTATGATAGAAAAAGTAGATGGCAGACCCTAAAAGTTTTCTGATTTATATAGCTAGTGATTTCAGTGTTAACACAGTGTCATATACGAGGGAACTTCAAACAGTTCATGGAAAAATAGAAATAAAAGATAATACGGATATATCTGAACGTTTTGGAGTCCCCTTATCTTTGTAGACTATTCTGCACTGTAACTACCATTCACATTATATATTTATGCTGTGTTTTGTACTCTCTCAAGACATTTTTCACAGGTGTATTTCATTTGGTTATTCAATAGCCCTGCAACAGCCTTGTGGGGTCAACAGATATTATCATCCCCATTTTGACACTTGCAGAATCGAAAGATCAGAGAGGTTGTCAGCAGCCTTTCTTCATGTCCGCTAAAAAGCAAGGGGAGACTGAGACTCGGGCTGTGCACCTTCCCGCTCAGTGGGTGTCGCAGGGTATTCAGCTTTGTATTCTCACAGCACTTCTCAACTCCAGTCAGTTATTTGTCAGTTCCTGCTGTGTGCCAGGCTCTGTGCTTGCCTTGCACACATATGCTTTGTGTGGTTTTGTACCTAGTAGGTCCTCAAAAAGTACTAGACATTGCCCATCCTGAATGTATTCAAAAGACAGCAACCTGGATGGTGGGAACTAATGGAAACTATTAGCTGGGCTGTTTGGTTTAAAGAAGAAAAGTTTCAAAGGAGGAGAATAATTATTTTCAAATATTTAAAAGCCTGCCACATGAAAATAAGATTACAGTCATTCTGGTGCCTTAGAGTTATGGCCACTTCCACGAGGTAGGACTTTTGACCGTAATTGATCTGGATCAATTAGTAAAGTAGTATGGATTCAAGCAGCAGCTGGGCCATTCTTCCAAGGACTAAGTTAAAACCTGTCAGCAGTGTCATAGAGAATATTCATACCAGGGGTAGCATTTCGGATTAGATGACCTCCCAGTTACTACTAAATATGAAAGCACAGTGAGTGCGTTTCAAATGCTTCTTGCTGTGATTATCAGTCTCTGAGCTAATTCTCCAGTCTTGTGTGTGCATATGGAGGGGACGTATTGCCAACAATCCTGGCATGGTGGAAGCAGCACTGCCGTGAACTTGAAGCCAGAAAATCTGGCTTCCCCACCCAGCAGTGCTTCTTAGTAGTTGCCCATCTTCAGGGAGATCATTTAATCCATCCGAACCTATTGCTCATTTACAAAAGGATAAAATAATAATCTACCTAACAGGGTTGAGTATTAGATATGATCAAATACTGTACAAATATAACATTAAGTGGTTGTTACTGTTATTTTCTTAGTTATCTCTTATCTTTGTACTGCTCATATTTCTAACTAGAAATTTTTAAAGTTTAGAAAATACTGCAGTTAAATATTTTTTTCCCAAAACAGCTTGTCTAAAGTGTTTAAAAATCTATTTACAGATTATTAGTGATATCTGGAGCGTGTTAGCTAAGCAACAGACACATGTAAGGTAAATATGCTATGAAGAATTTTGTTACCTCCTCTGTTCATTTATTGAATAGATATTTACAGTGTATTAATTTTATACCTACGTGTACAGTCAGCATTTGATAATTGGTGTTTTCCGTTGCTGTCATTCCCTGTCTTGGCTTTTCTCATTCCCTATTTGTGCAGAGCAGAGAACATCACTTATTCATCCCTCAGATCTCATCCAGTATAATCTGACAGTAGCAGATTATGTGTAGAACACTTAAAGGACACGGCCTTGTACTTCAGTTCAGCTGGGAAAATAAATTAATTTGTGAGTGGTTTAGAAATGAGCAGGGTAATATGAAACTGGACTCATATCTCACTTTTTACACAAAATAAATTCCAGATGGAGCAAAGAGTTTAATATGGAAAAATGTGAAACTCTAAAATTAACCGAGAGAATATGTTTATAATCTTAGAGAGGCCTTGTTAAGCATTACATAAACTTATATGTTAAAAGGAAAGGTTGACACAGTAGACCAGATAAATACTTTGGTTTGGTAAAAGATACTGTAAACATTTGCTCAAAGAAAAAGGACAGATTGGGGAAAATATTTGCAACATATGACACGGAACTAATGACTGTCGTATATAAAGAACTTCTACAAGTTAATAAGAAAAATGCTAAAAACTCACTAGAAAACTGAGTGCAGGACACATAAAGGCGTTTGAGAGAAAAGTCATTTCTCCTTTCCCCCTGCATTCAGGTCCTATGTATCTTCTTTTTGTTCTTTAGCAATGACAGATTGTTTCCTGTCTCTGCAGCTTTGCAGGAGGAACCGCCTATGACCATGATTGTGCCCCCTCCNTGTTTCCTGTCTCTGCAGCTTTGCAGGAGGAACCGCCTATGACCATGATTGTGCCCCCTCCTGTCCCTGACAGCCAGGCTCTTTGCATGGCTAACTTCTTTATCCTTGCTTAAATGTCACCTTCTTCAAGAGACCTTTTCTGACCATTTATGAGTAGATCCCTTATCTCTTTGCTTGCTATTTTTCACCATAGCATGCTTTCTCTTCCTCTCTTACCATTTATCACCACTTGGACTTAAATACTGATGTGTTACCTGTATGTTCTGAAGGGAGAAATGATTTCTGTTCGGTTCAACAGTTTATATACAGTGCCTGGTACATAGTAAAGAATAGTGGTTGAATGAGTTAATGTTTACACATGGCTAAGGACACATGGAAAGGTGCTCAGTCCTGTGATAAAGACATTCACATTAAAGTGAAAACGCTTTTACTTATCAGATTTGTAAATATTAATAATATTCAGTGCTTTCAAGAATGGGAGGAGAATGTTGGGAGGACAGTTTAGCAGTACATAGCAAGACATGCCGTGGACCCGTAGTCTGGCAGTACCACCACTGCAAGTGTATCCTGTAAAAATGCTCACAAAATGCAGAGATCATGGTAAAAAGATGCTTATTGTGTGTAATGTGAAATATGGAAAGAACCAAAATATATCTATTAGTAAGGCATTGATTTAATTACGATCCAGTCATAGAGTGGAATGTTGGGCCATCTTTATGTATGTAAATAGTCCCATCATACACCATTAAATAAAACATTTAAGCAGTAAGCATAGGATGATTGCACTTTTGTTTAAAATATGGAAATTTTATATGTTTCTTTGTACATAGGAATGATCTAGAAGGATAAAGCCTGTAACTATTAAGAGTGTGGGATTGGAGGATGCCGTGAAGGAAGTTTGAATTTTTGGAGAGTAGGGATT
>NW_007736565.1:43853-44956 GCF_000696425.1 Galeopterus variegatus
TAAAAAAAATCAACAAAATTTGCAAACCTTTATCTAGACTGACCAAGAGAAAAAGAGAGAAGACCAAAGTTCCTAAAATCAGAGTTGATAAAGCAGGGGCGTTCTTACATTCTCATTATGGTTTTCGTGGTGGTAAGATTTAGTTTCTCTTTCTCATTCACGTTTTTGTTCTACCAGTGGGTTTTGTTCTACCAGTGGGTTTTGTTCTTCCTTGTGTATTTGTGGTGGTGATTATCGTTTTTTGGATTCTAGGTGCAGGATTTCCTTGCGGGTTTCTTGTAGGGCTGGCCGTGTGGTGGTGAACTCCCACAGCTTTTGTTTGTCTGGAAAATGCACTATTTCTCTCTCATTTCTGAGGGATTTTTGTCTGTCTGGAAAACATGCTATTTTTCTTTGTTTCTGAAGGGCAGCCTTGCTGGGTATAGTATTCTTGGCTGGCAGTTTTTTTCATTTAGTGTTTTGAATATATCCTCCCATATTCTTCTGGCCTGTAGAGCTTCTGTTGAGAAGTCTGCTGTGAGTCGGATAGGGGCTCCCTTATAGGTGACTTGATGCTTTTCTCTTGCTTCTTTTAAGATTGTCTCTCTGTCTTTGAGCTTTTCCAGTCTGACTATAATGTGTGTTGGAGAGGATCTTTTTGGGTTGAATCTGTTTGGGAGTCTTTGAGCCTCCTGGATCTGAAGGTCTGTGTCTCTCCCTATACCTGGGAAGTTTTCTGCTATTACTTGGTGCAGTAAGTTTTCCACGGCTTTCCTTCTCTCCTTCCCTTCTGGAATACCCATGATTTGAATGTTTGTGCACTTAAGGTTGTCCGCTAGGGAGCATCTCAGGTTTCATGAGTGCAGCGCCGAGTTTCTGACTGTCCCTCTGCTGGCCTACCTCTGGACCTCCCCCCTCTTGTATGGCACCTCCGTTCTCACACTCCACCTCCGATCCATCTGGAAGTCCTGCTGTTGTTGCCCTCAGAATCGTATCCTGACTGTGCTGCCGTTGACCCCGCCTCCGCCCTGGTCCTCACCAGCACCCTGGACTGTTGCCCCCCGACCTCCAGACTGACGCCCCGTTTCTGCCCTTGCTGTCCCTGGGCCTTTTCTCTGAACACA
>NW_007736565.1:45473-60418 GCF_000696425.1 Galeopterus variegatus
GTTTCATGAGTGCAGCGCCGAGTTTCTGACTGTCCCTCTGCTGGCCTACCTCTGGACCTCCGCCCTCTTGTATGGCACCTCCGTTCTCACACTCCACCTCTGATCCATCTGGAAGTCCTGCTGTTGTTGCCCTCAGAATCGTATCCTGACTGTGCTGCCGTTGACCCCGCCTCCGCCCTGGTCCTCACCAGCACCCTGGACTGTTGCCCCCCGACCTCCAGACTGACGCCCCGTTTCTGCCCTTGCTGTCCCTGGGCCTTTTCTCTGAACACAGAAGTCATCATGTCATTGCTCTCTTCAAGTCCTTGGAAGTGAAATCATTTGGAGTGAAGTCAGAGTCCTCATCGTGGTCTCCAGGGCCCTGTGTCCCCTGCTCCCCCGTTCCCTCTGATCCCCCCTCCGTCGCGCTCCCTCTCACGTCGCGCTGTCTTTGTGGTTAGCCCGTTAGAGCTTTCCCACCACGCAGCTTTAGCGTCCTCCCTTCTCTGCCTGAAATGCTCTTGCTGGGCTCCTCTGAGCTGGCGCTCTCAGCTTCCTCGGGCCTCGCTCACACGCCACTCAGCTGGTGACCTCTGGATCAATGCGTGCCCTCCCAGGCTCCCCACCCCCCTGCATCTTCCCCCCTGGCCCCTGTCCTCTCCCGCACTAGCCGCCATGTCGCATGTGTTTATTGGCTTTTTTCCTGTTTTCTTCAACTCAGATGTAAGTCTTGTGAGGGTAAGGATTTTGTTTCCATTTTGTTACTGCTCTGTCTCCAGGGTCTTTAGTGCTTAATGAAATGGAGTGGATGGATGGATGAATCTGTCACCTGGACTCCTGAAGGGCTCATTTTAGTAGGGAGAGATGGATCATCCAGCCAACCTAACCGTACATGAGTATTCTGTCTTCTCTGAGAAAACAGGGCAGTGGGGTGGGAGCGATCAAGGAAAGGACACTCAGTGTGGGGGGAGTCAGAGGCCTCCCTGACGTTTGCAGGAGTGAGTCAGCCTAGTGTGCTCAGAGCACGGAGACCAAGAGGGCACGTGGTAGGAGGTGAGTGTCGAGGATGAGAAGTGGGGCCAGGTGAGGAAGACCGGGGGCAGCGTGGTAAGGGTTCGGGAGTTTAACTGCACAGGGAATGCGTCACAGGGTTTTAAGGACGGGAGTGGTGTGACCGGCTTTCCACCCTCAGAAGATCGCTCTCACTGCTGTGATGAAAGTCTGTGCTGGGGGCAGGAGTGCGATATGGGGAGGACACCGGGGCCTCTAAGCGCGTATCCTTTCTCAAGAAATTAACCCTGCCCAGAAAAGCTAGAGGTGGAGTTGCGTGGCTCTTTGTCTGTTCTACCGCTGGTGCTGAAGAAATCTCATGTGTCTTCCCCAACCCTGAATTGTCTCTACTGGGCCTGCAATTTATGGGGCGCCCCTGGGGGTCAGAAGCAGCATGTGGGACCATGGATGCTTTGCAGTTATTTTTCACTCCCTGCTTTGCTGGGATAGCCCGAGTGAGAGTGCCGGGTAACCATGGGATAAACACAGTGTGCCTTTGTTGACCTAGTAAAAACTTGTGTCGTCAAATATTCAGGATATAGTGCAACATTGTCTCTTTTTGATAAACTGTCTTAAATGATTGTAGCATCAGTTTTAGTATATAACTTTTAGTTATTTTGATTTACATATATGTGTCCTGAGGGAATACTACAGAGGGTGTAAAATCCATATTTGTAAGATAAAAATGCAATTAACGAAGTAAGTGTTTCAGTAATGATTCAATAGCAGTACTTTTTTTTTCCCATTTCAGAAAACACCAGCTTGATCATGGAGAGGTAAAGACTTAACATTACCAAAATTTTACTTATTTTGATGTTTGTACATATTTGGGCTTTCTAGTTCTAGTTTCTAAGTGTACTGGCAAATGTCATTAATCATCTTCAAAACAGCCTAGTATGTATTTTTATGAGAATGCTACGTGCAGATTCACTGACCATTCATTTGTTAAAACAAGTAACTAGAGAACTCATTGGTCTGCCTTGCTAATCCTTACAGCAATAGCAGTTGATTGCTGGAACCCACTTAGGTGCATTTGTGAGCTGCCTTTTGCATGATTGGAAATCACTTTCCTCTCTGCTCACCTTGTGCTGGGGCTGCAGAGACTGGTTGCTGCTCCCGTCTCCTAGTCATCCAGCCTTCTTGGATGGCAGTTCCAGGGCGGAGCTCTGGGGCTTTGGGGGAGCAGTCATTTTTTACCATTTTCCTGCCTTGGTCTGCCAAGGTAGATTCAGAAATGTGGGCCCTGCAAGTTTGACCCTGAGCGTAATTACAGAAATGCTTGCCTTAGTAACTTTATAATTTTAGCCTTCTACTAAAATGAAGCAGTTTGAAAGTAAAATTTAAGAATGGTTTGAGAAATTTCAGAAAATCATAGTAGTATTAATTCTTGTTACTAAGGAAGAAGTGTCCTTTTCTGTATGTTCTCCAGCTTAACAGTATATTAAACTTCACAATTAGTAGGAGTAAAAAATATTTTCTTTTTTTTTTCTTTCAGCTGGTTTATCATGCTTTGCAACTGTTGGCATATACAGCCCTTGGTATTTTAATTATGAGACTAAAACTCTTCTTGACACCACACATGTGTGTTATGGCTTCCTTGATCTGCTCAAGACAGGTAACGTGGTTGTCATGTTGGAATTACACCTGCTAGGATATATTTACCCCAGCCTGTTATTAGTGAGCAGCCCTAAAATAATATTGAATTACCCAAAGTTCTTTAAGTCTTAAAGTTTGTTATGGTTTTCTACTCATCTTTTCTAAATGATAAGGGCCAAAACTGATTATTTTTTTTATCTTTCTAACTTATAAAATAGTCCTTAATGTACAAGAAACACTAAATCAGTGCAGGCTGACTTCATGAGTGGTTATTACAGGTGCTGATAGAAAGTAGAGCTTAATTGCAGAAATAATTTCTTTTTGTTTTGACATTCATCTTTCTAACTTATAAAATAGTCCTTAATGTACAAGAAACACTAAATCAGTGCAGGCTGACTTCATGAGTGGTTACTACAGGTGCTGATAGAAAGTAGAGCTTAATTGCAGAAATAATTTCTTTTTGTTTTGACATTCATATCACAAAGAATTCTAACAATTGATTTCAAGTCGTAGGTACTTTCAAATTATATGTTCTTTTTAGCATCAAGCGTAAAAAAATGTTTTTATTTATTTGAGTTTAGTGTGCACATCCTGGATTTTAATTTTTAAAATTTAGGTTAAGCCATCCTCGGTTATTTGCTGCTTATTTCTTCGGCACAACTGCCTCCTTGCTCTGTATTCACAGATTTATGCTTCTCCACAGTGTCACCTTTTCATTAGCAACTAGCCAAGGTGCGACAGCAGTACTTGTCTTAAAGGCAGCAGATATTTACTGAGCATCCACACAGTAGTGGGGTAGAGTGGTGGAGGGAAGAATAAAAAAGCCAGAGTGTATATGCCCTCAATAAGCTTGAAATCTAGCTCTACAGACAGGTAGAGAAATAATATTAAGGAGAGAAAAATAGGGACAAAGTGCTGTTATTGAGTGTGGACTCTCTGAATACGGAAAAACTTAGCCAGCCTCAAGGTTCGCAGACAGAACGTTGGTGTTCCGTTAGCAGGGCTCTGCTTTCCGCTCTTCCTGACTCCCCCAGGCTGGGGCAGGAAAGGAGGATGGTTAGAAGCCTCTCGTCTTAAATTTCGTCCCACAGCGTGACTGATGATTGGGAGCCTTACCCAGGGCTGGTGGCGTGCTCAGAAGGACCCCGTCCTTGGATTAGTGCTTGCTGTTGCTGCTGTGTTGAACTTCTTAATAACTTTTGAACAAGGCGCCCCACGTTTTCATTTTGCACTGGGCCTCGCAAATTGTGTAGGTGGTCCTGGCATTACCTGAATGTGGCAGTAGACAGAGCAGGTGGAGAGGAGCTTCTGAAGTCACGTCTCACCTGTATAAGGCTGGTGGACCATTGTTTCTGTAATTGTTCTGTATGATAACTAATCCTTATCTGACACTTCATCAGAGATCATGTTTTTCTCTGGGAAGGACTTTTGCTTGTTGGGTACATGCGTGCTTTGTACTAACAGTTATCAATGTACTCCTAATTTGGTTTCAGCTGTTTGGATGGCTCTTTTGCAAAGTACATCCTGGTGCTGTTGTTTTTGCTGTATTAGCAGCAATGTCAATACAAGGTTCAGCAAATCTACAAACCCAGTGGGATATCGTAGGGGAGTTCAGCAATTTACCACAAGAAGAACTTATAGAATGGATCAAATATAGTACTAAACCAGGTAAAAATGTCATATTATTTACCTAGTGTTTTTCCCATAATTTTATATACTACTGCAAAATCTTAAACCCAAGTAACTTCCAATGGTCTTACTCTTTCTAAGCAGTGCTGCTTTTAGAATGTCTAAAAAAGGAGATATCAATCCTGCTTCAATGGTTTGCAGGGGAAATATTATACATATTTTCTTAGTAATTTATTCTGCTATTGTCCCTAAATTCTAATTTTTTCAAAATTTATTCTGTTATAAATGCCACCTTTAACATATTTTTTATTATGCTTATTTTCTTAATGAATTTTTAATATTAGTTCTTCACGTTTTTTCTTGAAATGAACTCATGGAATTTGATATTTTATTCATGTGTATTCATGACTTTATCTGAGTATCAAATGATTGAATATTAAATCATCTTCCTGAATTCCTTGGTGCTATAAAACTTTCTTAGTCAATTTGATACTTCTTTCCTAGAACTAGTAAAGATTTCTAAGATATTTTTTTAAATAAAGAAAGAAAAAAATTCTCATGATGAGATAGTGAAGGTTTATTTTCCAAGGAAAATAGCTTACACGAGCTTGGTTGCTGACTGCCACTTTTTAAAGTCACGAACCTCCTGGGCCTCAGCTCTGTCACCTGTGAATTAGACCCCTTCTAGTGCACACCAGGCGTCTTCCTCAGGCCTTCTTCTTGCCTTCCAGATGCAGTGTTTGCTGGTGCCATGCCCACGATGGCAAGTGTTAAGCTCTCTGCACTTCGACCCATTGTGAATCATCCACATTATGAAGATGCAGGCTTGAGGTTAGTGCACAGTCTCATGCTGTTAAAACCACATATTCTCTACAGACAGACAGCGAGCAAGGAAATCAGCAAAATGGGGGGGGCGAGTTTCTAAAAGGATATCGTGAGCTGGGATTTATAGTCAAGGGAGAGGAATGCTGAAGTAAGACTGCTACCTAGAAATAAAACTGTTAAGGCTCCACTGAGAGCTAAAACTACAACCTTTGGGGTTGTCATCTTTACCAGGCAGACAAAAGAAATACTGTCTCAGTTTTCTATAAGTTAACAGAACTCCAAAATGTCCAGGTCTTTATTAGTTATCAGCATCCTTCAGTTCCCTTGAAGATTCATTAGCTTACATTTATTAAGGTTTGCTTATAAGCTATTTTTATTGAATTTGGAGGAGTCAGTTGAAGTGGAATTCCATTCAAAGAGGGCTTTATTCTGGTTTTTACCAGTATAGCCTGCTACAATGATCTTGGGCATTTTTGAGTTTTTTGAGACTTACTATTTTCATAATTAGGGCCTGCTGTTTTCTTAGAAGAGGTAATAGATTTAATTTTCATGCAATTTGTAGTGTAGGTGAAGCTATTCATTTCCCAGGTGATTAGGTGAATCCAATTAGTAAATTATTTGCCTAACTGTGGGACATACATTTTACAAATAAAAAGGTTTTTCATTAAAAAATCAATTTCAGCAAGCCAATTTCCAGAGCAATTTAGTTGAAAAAGTTTATTTAGTTTTTTTTAAATCTAGAAATAAAATGGAGAACCATTTAATGCAAGTTATCATAGATGTCAAAGTTGGGACTGTTGTGGCTTCAGAGGAGGCATGTGGTTGTGTTTGTTGTAGTTCATCCTGTCCGCACACAGGGTACCTTGCTCTCACATGTGGTAGAGTGGTGAAGAATTTAAAAAAAAAAAAACAAAAAACAAGTAGATAAACAACAAGAAGACTAATCAGTAATTGCAGGGATGCTCTGGAACTGAACCTGTTCTCTCAGGACCCTGATTCCTCCTGCCTTTCACCTCGTGGTGGCCCTCCCTCCTGTGAGGAGTTTTCTCTGACCCGATTCTTCTGTATGCGCTTTCTTCTAGTCCCACTCAGTGCTTTCTTTCAAATATATGGATTGTATCTTTTTAATCTTGAAAATTTTCTGCCCAATTATTTTTCTTTGAAGAGCCAGAACAAAAATAGTATACTCAATGTATAGTCGGAAAGCAGCTGAAGAAGTGAAGCAAGAATTGATAAAGTTGAAAGTGAATTACTACATTCTGGAAGAGTCATGGTGTATAAGAAGATCCAAGTGAGTATTCAGAGCAATGATTTTAACCATCATAAGAAGTGAAAAGTTAGTTCAGGCTCATGGCAAGTGCTTTGGTTGTGGTATGTGTGAGAGATAAATAACATTTTGCAAAGTACAAGTAGAAGAAACTTTTTAGATAATTATTTAAATTGGAGTTTTTTTCTTTTCTAGTCATTATAAATATGTTTCTTTTATAATGGTTTGCATATGAACACTATCTTAAAAGGATTATATTGGCACTAATTAATATCTTCCAAAGTGTTCATATTTGCCTTTGATGTTTTTAAAAACATTGTTGATTGTTGAATTATTTTCTTACGAATATGTGCCACATGACTTGAATTTAATTAGGATTTATAGAAAATGTTATTGTTTTTATAACTTAGAAAATATTTTTAAGTACTTAAGAACATATGAATATATCAAATTCACATACTCAACTTTAATTAACTTTGTTATATAAACTTAGCACAAAAATGTCGTAAGCAACTCTTAGCGATTTCACGAGGATGTTATAATAGGTGAATGGTGAGCTGACGTTTGCAATGGGAAGAACTGAGAGCTTTCTGTTAGAATCAGGATCTCGTTCTTTCCTTGAACTTCACTTTCCTAAGACACCTGTAGGTTACTGGCCATAAAAGTAATTTTCATGACCTTTTTTTCTTCAAGCTAAAAATGAACCTTGATTCAAGATTCTTCTTTTCTTTCTAGACGTTTGCATAGTGTTTTGAATATGTGAGATGGCAGAGGCTTTGTGCTCTGACGTGTTGGTAGAGCTTCTTGGACTTGCATAGCTGTGGCAGTCTCACGTTCTGATAGGCAAAGCACTGTTTTATGTACTACATAGGAAGGGATATGAAGGCAAATTTAGAAGGTATGACAATAAGTCTTACACACTAAACAAAATCAGTAGCCATTTAACTGGCTTCAGATCACTTATGGGCACTTAGCCTGAGAGCTGGGCTGGGGAGCGGGTGTGTGCTGATGTCTGCATCTGGACCTTGATTGACACTGCTGAGTCTGTTTCTGCAGGAGGGGCTTTCTCTGCTCATTAACCAAAACAGCACTCTCCATCTACTATAGGATTTCAGCCAGGCTGACTCCATGCTGTCAGGAAATCCTGGACAGGTCCACTGTGCTTGAACCTGGGAACAAAACAAAAGCTGTGCTTTCTGTTCTGACAAGGAAGCAAATGGGGAACTCAGGAGAGGAAAGGGAAAGGGAACTAAGAGTTATCTAGTGTTCACACTTACCGTAGGAAGAACTGAGTTCTTACAGAACTTTCTACCAGTATTTGGGGTCTTTTTTATTGCCTCGGCCTATGCTCTCCAATTCAGTTACGCAGCCTCAGACGCCTGCAGGTTACTGGAACATAAAAATATGTCAGAACAGAGGAAGCAAATGGGGAACTCAGAGGAAAGGGAAGAGGGGTTAATAGTGTCTCATGCAACACCCTTTAGTCCTTATCCTATTAATCTAGTGCTTAATCTGTACCTGGCACATTGGTGAGCACTATATTTAAATGATCTCATATATAAGTGGCTTAATTGTGTGACTTGGTTATTCTAAATACTCGATACTGTGTGTTCAAGTATAAGTACTAAAGTACACCCAAATGCAAGTTGTAGATGAGTTTTTAATTTACTACTCTTTTATTCTCAGTTCTCTGCTTTCTTTCATCAGTTCCAATAGTAGAGTTGACATAAAATTAAAATATGTGTATTCAAAAGAAAATCATTCAGATTTTCACTAATGCTATTTAAAGATGTAGCTGGCTGGCCTGGGGAAACCTTAAGAAACTCAGATAAGGACTAAAGGGTGTTGCATGAGGCAGACAGAGGTCATAAAGGCAGCTCCCTGCCTTTTCTTTTTCCTAAAAGCTGTTGAATTCAGGAAAGCTCAGGGTAGTTGTCTCCTTCCTGTATGTCTCACCCTCTTCTGCCACTGGCCCTCAGTGTTGTAACAGTTCAACCTTGACATGTATGAGAAAATTTAAAGATGGAAAACCCAAGTCCAACCATCTTACCATAGGTGTTCAACATCGTTAGAATCTAGTGTTAGCAGGGGTGTGCGAAAGGTGTGCATTCAGACCTCTCCATGGTAACACTCATGGCACAGCCTTTCTGGAAGATGGTTGGAAGGAGGCAAAGTGCCTCTGACAGAGCAATAGTGTTGCCTCTAGAAGTTTAGTTTGCGGAAAAGAGGCACAAAATGTTTCCCACAGCATTGTTTTATAAAGGCAAAATGGGAAAACAATTAAAATATCCATCCATGAAGGAGTGGTTACATAACACATAAGTACTAGCAACATTTAAAAAGAATTAAGTAGGTCTGTACTGAGATGGAAAAATGGCCACAGTTTATTGTTAAGTAAAGAATCTCAGAATCATCCCATTTTTGTAAAGATAATACAGGAGCATCTGTGTATATAAATATGTCCGTATCTGCATTTGTGTACGTGTATGTCTGAACATGGATTTAAAAAAGTCTATCAGGGGCCGACCCCGTGGCGCACTCGGGAGAGTGTGGCGCTGGGTGTGCAGCGACGCTCCCGCCACGGGTTTGGATCCTATATAGGAACGGGCGGTGCGCTCACTGGCTGAGCGCGGTGTGGGTGACACCAAGCCAAGGGTTGCGATTCCCTTACCAGTCACAAAAAAGACAAAAAATAAAATAAAATAAAATTAAATTAAAAAGTCTATCAGGATATATGCTGGACTGTTTATAGAAGTCATCTCTGAGAAATGGCACTGGAGATGGTGGCGACTTTCATTTTTTACGTTGTTTAGGTCTGCATTTTGACACTTTTGTAATGATTGTAAATTAAATTAAAAAGTCTATCAGGATATATGCTGGACTGTTTATAGAAGTCATCTCTGAGAAATGGCACTGGAGGTGGTGGCGACTTTCATTTTTTACGTTGTTTAGGTCTGCATTTTGACACTTTTGTAATGATTGATTACTTTTAAATTAAAGATGCTATTCCAGAAGGGAAGGTGTGTGCGTCCCTCCCGCCGTGCTTGCCTCGCGTGGAGAGCGGGGTTGGGACTGCCGCTGGAAAGAAAGGGTTTTGTTGGAAATGTTTTTTTCTCTTATTAAAAAAAAAAGGTGAAGCAACTATGACAAAACAGCAACAGTTCTCAACTCACTATAATTTTTCCATATATTTTTCTGTTTTTTAAAATTTCTCAGAAAGTAAATAAAGTGTGAACTCTAGCAAAATCCAACAGTTATATCTGTAAAATTGTTCTTGATTTAAATAAATGATATAGTTATTTTGAGGGACTTGTTTTAGCAAATATCTAATGATACGGATTTCACTTATCCATTCTTTATAAAAATATATTCCTTTTAAGATTTAATTATGCATCTAGCTAAGATGTAAGCTTGACACTACCAGATTTTCTTTAAATTGACTCATTCTAGAATTTTCTGTAAATTCTAGTGACTGTGGGCAGTAGTAGGGGCAGACTTTAACTGAGGTCTCTTTTATGGCAGCACCTGAGCACATGTCTTCTGCAGGTCTTTCTTTCTTTATGGTCCCCTCTGCTGCATTCACCTTGCCCTAAAGAGGAGTTGTGGCAGTTTACAAAAATACAAAGGACGACGACAGGATTTTTTAAAAACTAAGTTAATTTAAGTAGAAAAATGAAATGAGGTCAGGAATATAGAAAGAGTGCTCCGCTCGATCTGCACGTATGTGATGTGCATTGATTTCTCAGGTGTACATTCTTTTTCCTAGACCTGGTTGCAGTATGCCTGAAATATGGGATGTGGAAGATCCTGCTAACGCTGGGAAAACTCCCTTATGTAACCTCTTGGTGAAGGATTCCAAGCCTCACTTTACCACTGTATTCCAGAACAGTGTTTACAAAGTCCTTGAAGTTATAAAAGAATGATCGCTACATGAACTATCGCCTACAGAGAACGTCATCAGTAATGGTTTTAATGTTTTGCTAATAAGTCATGTGTTGTTTTTAATTCAAATCTCAAGAACTTTTATAGGTAACTGTTTTCAAATAGAAAACGTTTTATTTGGTCAATTTGAATGTCATTCTGATTGTAAAAATGACTTACACCTTTATCAATTGGTTACTATTTCAATGCACCGCTTAGAATTTGCTATGCAAATGAGTATATGCTTGTACTTGATTTAAATATTTGTGCTAAAGTGAGCAAAGCCACCTGCTTAGAAACATATGATG
Source organism: Galeopterus variegatus (assembly GCF_000696425.1). Classification (NCBI taxonomy): domain Eukaryota; kingdom Metazoa; phylum Chordata; class Mammalia; order Dermoptera; family Cynocephalidae; genus Galeopterus; species Galeopterus variegatus. Next base: position 56,049 of record NW_007736565.1, read on the forward strand.
GATCATGACAAGGATATGAAAATATAGTCAATTCTGAACTGTGTAAGGGGCTGATTTCATAGTTTATGGACTGTTAATGCCCCTTGCTTCTTTTTTTTCTGCCTCTTTCTCTTGTCTCTTGGACATTTCAGTGATTATTGTAAGATCTTCAGTCGTATCAGCCCCTGTCATCAACTTGAATTTAAGTAGATGGGGCAGGTGTGGGTATTTGCTGTGTGGAATTATTTATTTCACTTCCTCGTGCTTTTTATTCTCTGTTGCTCTTGTCAATGAAATCCTTCCTGTCCATTAATAATCCACAGTCTTGGACCTAGTGATTATGATCAAATTCCTTTGACTTCCAACCATGTGGCATTATCTATGTCCCTCCCCGCCCGCAACATTTTCTTGTCAAATAAGTGATATTTACTAATTTGGTTGCTTATCAAGTACTTATTCTTGGTTAAAAAAATTTCAGTGGTAACTGTTTTTTTTCTCACTTTTAGTATTCAAATGTTTATATTTTAATACCTTTAAACCACTTTAAAAATTTTTCTTGTTTAATCATAGTTCTGAGAAAAGCTATTTTGAACAACTCCAAATACAATGTATCTAGAAAATAACGTACAAGTATTTTTGATAAGACATAACTTAGAGTGACAGAGAAGACTGTAGTATATGATAATTTTCTTTTCCTATTAAGTTATAATAACACGTGACTAATTTTTCTGTCAAAAAAGTAAATGAGTGGAATTTTTATAGTTTACTTTTAAGATTACCTGTCTTTAATAAGACAAAGCCTTAAGCCTTCTGTTATAATTTTGATTCTAAAAACCATCATTTCAGTATGAGAAATGAATATATTCAGTCTTCTCTTTACTTTTTTCTTCCTATTTATTTTTATTTTGAAAAATTTTCAACCTGCTTTGAATTCCTTGTGTGAATTTTTTTTTCTTAGAGGTTAATTTGTGTGAAATGAGATTCTTCAAAATGGTGAATCCTCATAGTTCTGAGAAATGGTTTTAAGGTTCATAACTTCTAAGCAAAACCATGACTATGGCCGACTACACATTTAATTATACAGTGTTCTCTTTATTAACCACAGGCAGATTAACCTCAGTGTGGATTGTCCTTGAGACCTGAGTCCTCAGGGATGGTTTCCGGTGCCCACTCCTGGGAGCCAGTGAAGAGCTGTTTTCTTTCCGCCTTCTTACCAGAGCCAAAAGGACAAGTCTGGTCTGGGGGAAGCACTAGCTTATGTGTTAGTCAGCTGCAGAGACAGCACGTCTGGCTGAGGACCGTGCCCTTGGAGAGGAGCACCGTCCCAACCCTGCCCCCGAGCCCGGGGCCAGCCTCTCCCAGGGAGTCCCCCCTCCCTGGAGTCCGCCCAGGAGAGTGACTGTGTCAGTGTTCTTCACGTTTGCGGTCACTCTTTCTCGCTTGCTGCTTGACTGTTTTATTTCTTAGGCTTTTGCCAGTTTCAGAAAACAGGGAAGCAGCTGGGGATTTGTGGATGAGGAGTAACGTTTGAGCAGTGATGCAGCAATCTATATAAATGGGAATAGAACACTCCAGGCTGAGGAGGGTGAGAGTGGACTTGGTGGCAAGAGGGCAGGCGTGATCTGCTTCCTCTGCAATCGTTTCCGACCCAGGTGCGGCTGATATTGTACATCCAGCAGCTACATTTTTAAAAATCATACTTTTAAAGTTATTCTCTGTTCTTCTCACCCTCCAATAATAAGTTCACATATAATGATTGGAAATTCTGTACAGGAAAAACGTATTAAAATATTGTTAGAACTGTTTCATATGTTGGGGAACATTAAAAGTGATCTAAATTAGTTTTTTCCAGAAGAATCCTTTTGTAACAGCATTTATTAATGTACCTCCACCAGCAGGCTCTGATTATATTTTGGGTGAGCCCATTTAGAACGGAGGCCTTGAGGGTGCACTGGCAGCAGCAGCAGCCTGTGCTGTGGGGTGTGAATGTCTTTGATGGCAACGTGGAGCAGAAGTAGGTTCCACATACATGACAAAACAGTGTTACAGCTCAGTATTTTACATATTTTTAGTATTTAAAGATATTTTTGCTTTAGTGTGAGGAAAGCAAGGATGGGCAAAGAGGTGACAGAAATAGCTATTGCTGTGACATTAGAAAAAATAAAGTTGGGGCAGTATTTCTAAAAAAAGAAAAGCCTCTCAAAATGCTTGGCAGAAAAACATAGTGTTAAAATAGGCCAATGATGTTAAGGAGAAAATAATAAAGTGATATTGCATAGGAGTATGTATTTTTATGAATTTTATGCCAGTTGTTTACATGTACTATATATGTTAAATAAAAAAGATCATGAAAAATGTGGAAAGTGCTTTTTTTATTGTTACTTTCATTTCCACCTGGACTGTGAACATGTTTGGCCTCATTGTGTTCAGATAACCGTGAGCTGATTGGACTCAATCGCAGTCCTGAGAAAAGGGGAAGGAGGTAGCGTGGAATCCGTGGTCCCCCTGGCCCCCTCATTGGTGGTGGTAGGCACCAGCTGTTAAAAGATGAGGGGTCTTCAAAAACTTCATGGAAGGATTCATATTATCTTTGAATTCAATTTTTCCACAAGCTTTTTGAAGTACCCTTGTATCTGTGGGAGGGTCACTTACATTAGCTTATTCTTTCCATCAAGGGACATAATAATTCATTAAAACTGGGTATTAGGGCTAATTACAGAGTTGCCAAAAGCTTTTTCTCATACATTTAACCACAGAACATTTGGTGTTGTAGCATGTCCTAAATTGTAGCTCCCTGTTTTTTGTTTGATACGAACATCAGCTTTACGGTTTTGTTCATTTAGTGGAAAAGAAGTTCAGTCTTTCCATTCCTGTATAATTAACTTTTTAACACAGTGACACTTTGATTCTGACATATTGGGGGAATAAAGTCTTCTAACACAGTGGTTCTCAAAATTAGTGGGCATCAGAATTATCTGGAAGGTCCACAGATTGCTGGGGTCTGCCACAGAGCTTTCTGACTCAGTTGGTCTAAGATGGGACCCCAGAATTTGTGCTTCTTACCAGTTCTCAGGTCGAGCTGGTGCTGGTGCTGTTGGTCCAGGGATCATACTTAAGGACCTCCGTTCTAGTGGACGGCCTCTTGGGGGGTGCTGCATTCCTGACGGCATGTCTCACCAGGGGCCGTTAGATGGATGGCCCTTGTCTCTTAGGGAGTATTGCTTCAGCAGAACTGGCCAGGAAGAAGGAACAGATACAGTCATTTTTTTTTTTTTTTTTTTGCCTTTTTTGTTTTTTTTCGTGACCGGCAATGGATCGCAACCCTCAGTGTCGCGCCTGTACCGGACCGGGACCGGCAACGGGATCGCAACCCTCGGTGTTGCGCCCGCACCTCGCTCAGCCAGTGAGTGGCCGGTCTGTATGTGGGATCCGAACCCTCGGGAGTGCCACTGCGCTCCCAAGCGGCGCACTGTAGCAGTGTGCCACCAGGCCGGCCCCCAGATATAGTCATTTTAAACCAGAGCACCCATATGAGTTATGGGTTTAAATATTTTAAAGCTGTAAATGGGACCTTGTTTCTTTTTAGTTCAGAGATGGAAAAGGAGTGGAAATCCTTTGAAATAGAACCTCCTTTTGTAACTTTACTCTGTCCAGAAGAAAATAGATAAATTCAGTGATGTGTGGGGATTTTAATAATTCATTTTCCACTTTATTACTTGTGTTTTGGCCCCAGAAATCCTTAATCTCTCTCCCTGTTAGAGGGCAACTAAGAACTGGTACTGGGTCACGGATGGCCGCCTTCTCTCTTCTGCCTTCCCTTTCTCCTGTCCCCAACTAGAAGTTTCTAATTTAACTAAGTAAAATTGTTCTCAGTGCAAAGAAAGAGGAGCTACTTTCAAACTTCATTACATTCCTGAGTTAGGCTTTATTTCCCAGCACTGTATCAGGACAAATACATTTTTGCATGTGAAGTTGAAAAGGATATTAAGGTACAGAAACGTCTTGGAAACCCTTTCCTTTTATGTTTCCTTCCATGAGAGAGATTATAAAATTCTGAATGAATGGAAGAGTTGAAGACTTTTATTCTTAAGATTTTGAGTCATTGTAGTATAATTAGGGTAGAAGATTTTTCTTTTTTTGCAAAGAGATTAGGATAGCAGTGATACTGGCTCCCAAAGTTTTCTATACTCAATCTGACCCCAAACTCTACTTTAAACATGTGCAACGTTATCAAATGACTTTCAAATAAGTGGTAGCGCTACCAGTATTCTGTTTATGTAGGCATACTCTTTTTAATGCAACATAATATCATTTCATTGATTTTTAAGTACCTGGATGTTTTTCTTGTTGCTGTTGCTTGCTGTATGCAAATTTCATAGCTTGGGGGAAAA
>NW_007736565.1:61132-62811 GCF_000696425.1 Galeopterus variegatus
CCCTCTTGTCCTGTAAAATCCTCTTCCTAGACAAGTATGATTTAGTAATTCCTCCAGCCCTAGCACACCTAAGGTAGTCATTCTCATACATGTCTGCACATTGGAAATACTTGGGGAGCTTTGAAAAATACTGAAGCTTGTGTCCCACCCCAGGGAGGTGTGGCCTGATATATGGAATTTTTAAAAATTTAAAAATCACCAGGTGATTCTAGTATCTTAGGGCTAACATTTTAGAACCTGCTCTCCCTGCCTTACCTCTGCACAGCCACCATTTCCAAGTCTACACTCAAGAATGGTAAGCAAGTGTCTTGTCATGTACACTTACATTAATAATGATTAATTATACATTATTTCTATTAATCATGGACCTAGTGTTGAGTAGATTCTTTAAGGAAAGAATTCTGTGTGAGTTACAGATACCTGATCATGGCGGAAAGAAGGGGAGCGTGGTGGGGCAGGTGCTATAGATCCGTAAACCCCGATGAGAGTGTCAATGAGAAATGGGAATACAGCAGCAGAGAAAAAAATAATAAAGAATAAAGAAAAATTACTTTAGAAATGACTCTGACAATTTAATACGTGTGGAGAAGCAGGTTTCTTCTCTCTGCAGATGCTTTTTTCTTTTTTCTGGAATATGCTTTTCTCGATTACTGTCGACTTCAAGACTGAACTCAAATGTCGCCTCCGGTATGAAGCCTTCCCTGACTGCCTACCCTTTGGCTGAGTGAACCGCCCCTGCTCACTAACCCCGTCACTGCACACGTGTATCGACATGACTTTTTCTACTATATTGTGTCCTTACAGATGGGACATATGTCCTCTTCCATTCTGGATCCACAATGCCTCCTAGCATAGTTCCTGGCAAGTAATACCGCTTAATGGTTTTTGAAATAATCGTACTTTATGTAACAATGCAGTAAGTTTCAGATGGCACTAAAAATTCTTTTTAAAACTAAAAGAAATGGAAGTGTATGTATTCCAGCTGTGGAGAAGAAATAATGAAATACGGGGCATCTTCAGATGAGATTAATATCACAGCAGAAAAATGTCCTCTGTAAACAGCTAAACAAAAATTAGCCTCATATCCTGGCTGGGTCCCTTGACACGTTCGGACATAACTAGTAACATATGACTTTATTAGAAAGCAATATGACAAAGACAAATCTGTCTGTCTCCAGGGAGGGAGGGACTTTTGTTGGCCTGATTTCAGTTGTGTGGCCCGGGATACAATGGTGGTCAGGCCTAGGCACATNTTAAAAAAAAAAAAAAAAAAAAAAAAAATGAAAATGAGAAATGACCATTTCTAAGTAGATTTGTTAACATGCCATGAAAACTGATCTTAAGATGTGTACAGGCCAGCTTCGAAGCTCAGCTTTATTGGCTCTGCTCCCTAATGACGATGTCCTGCTCTTTGGCCAGGCCCCTCAGGTCTTCACTTTTATCCACTTACTGACCAGACTTCAGATTCGTTGGCCTCCCTCTTGTCCTGTAAAATCCTCTTCCTAGACAAGTATGATTTAGTAATTCCTCCAGCCCTGGCACACCTAAGGTAGTCATTCTCATACATGTCTGCACATTGGAAATACTTGGGGAGCTTTGAAAAATACTGAAGCTTGTTTCCCACCCCAGGGAGGTGTGGCCTGATATATGGAATTTTTAAAAATTTAAAAATCACCAGG
>NW_007736566.1:0-5012 GCF_000696425.1 Galeopterus variegatus
AGAAGTTACTCTGAAAGAACACTTACTATAAATGTCCATTTATATGGAATTCTGGAAAAGGAACATAGTACAGATGGCAAATAGAGCAGTGGTTGCCACTGATTAGGGACAGTGAGATCTGAGCAGATGAAACATAGAAGCTGTTTTTGTCTGTTTTTTTATTTTTATCAAAATATAATTGTTTATACATATTTGGGGTGTACAGAGGAAACTATCACTATNTTATGCCTTCAACTTTATATTTTTTTGCTCAGGATTGCTTTGGCTATTTAGGGTCTTTGGCCATTCCATATGAATGTTAGGATTTTTTTTTTCTTTTTTTGGTGAAGAATGTCATTGGTATTTTGATGGGGATTACATTAAATCTATAGATCACTTTAGGTAGCATGGACATTTTCAGAAGGTTAATTCTTCCAATCCAAGAGCACAGATTGTCTTTCCATCTTTTTGTGTCCTCTTTAATTTTTTTCAACAGCGATTTGTAGTTCACACTGTAGAGATCTTTCACCTCCTTGGTTAAATTTATTCCTAGGAATTTTATTTTATTTTTTAATAAATATAGTGAATGTGCTTGCTTTCTTTATTTTTATGCTAGTTTGTTGTTGATGTATAAAAATGCAACTGACTTTTGTAGATTGATTTTTTATCCTGCAAATTTATAAAACAGAGATCTTTCTCCCAAACTCATTCTATGAGGCCAGCATCACCCTGATACCAAAATCAGACCAAGATATAACAAAAAAATAATACTCCAGGCCAGTATCTCTTATAAACATAGAAGCAAAAGTCCTCAACAAAATATTAGCAAAAGGAATCTAACAGCACATTGAAAAGGCTATCCATCGTGATCAAGTGGGATTCACTCCAGGGATGCAAGGATTGTTCAATATATGAAAATCAATAAATGTGATACACCACATCAAAAAAGCAAGGCCAAAAACTATATGATCATCTCAATAGACTCATAAAAAAGATTTGACAAAATCTGACATCCCTTCATGATAAAGACTCTCAAAAAATTAGATATAGAAGGAAAGTATCTCAACACAATAAAAGACATATATGAAAAAACCACTGCCAATATCATCCTGAATGTGGAAAAACTGAAAGCTTTTCATTAAAGAGCAGGAAGAAAACAAGGATGCCTAATCTCACCAAGTCTATTTAACATAGTATTGAAAGTACCAGCCAGAGCAATCAGGGAACAGAAGGAAATAAAAGGCATCAAAATTGGAAAGGACAAAGTTAAATTGTCCCTGTTTCAGATGACATGATCCTACATATAGAAAAATATAAAAACTCTACCAAAAAACTCCTAGAGTATATGAGATATTTTAATGTGCTGAAACTAGTCTGTATGATACTGTAATGGTCTATATATGTCACTAATGTCACTATATACCTGTCAAAACCAATAGAATTTTACAGCACAAATAATGAACTTTAATGTATAAAACATAAAAACAATATATTTAGGAGATTGGAAAATCCTAGGATAGAATGCAGAATGTGACAAAATTATCTGTTAAAAATATATGAAGCAACCTCTCTAATGGGGGTGGGAGAATAAATTGCTAATCCAAGTAACTTTGCGAAGAATGAAATTTGTAATACTAAATTCAAAATGAACCATACAAAACACTGTACTCTAGTTGATAAAGTTATCTGCCATTAGTGCACTGGTTAATAGTACTGAAACTACTATATGTGTGTAGTAATAGTACAAGTTAATGGGTAAAGAATAGTGGAAGCTAAGTTTCTTACTGTTAAAGTGGGAGATTACAGATAAGCAAAGGGAGAGAGCTCAAATAACACTTGTTTTGATTAAAGTTGGAGATATCAATTTGAACATATGTTTAGCTTAATATAGCTACAGATGGTTACATACAGAAATATTTATAAATATGTGTACGCATAGGGTTAATATAAATACATATATTTCCTTGCTTTGTTAGCTAAGTCTAGAAGCAATGACACTTCAGTGGTCTTCCGTGGTAAAGAGCATACCTATCACCCAAATTGTGGTTTCTAATACCAATTCTGATAAAATGACCAGAGGTCCTTGGAAAATGCTTGATTCTAGGACTGATGCAGGAAATATAGAAGATTGTCCTAAAGTACCTCATAGTGCCAGAAAGTAAGGAAGTGATTAAACACGCGCATACACACAAACACACATATATTGATGGGAGTGTGTCAAAGGTACACAGGAGGGCCGAGCCCATGGCGCACTCGGGAGAGTGCAGTGCTGGGAGCACAGCAGCGCTCCCGCCGTGGGTTCGGATCCTATATAGGGATGACCAGTGCGCTCACAGCACTCACTGGCTGAGCGTGGTGTGGCCAGTCTCAAAAAGGACAAAAAAAAGGTACACAGGAGCCAACTGGATGAGCTCCCAATGACTAAAAGATTCAAAAGTTTGAACAAAAAAATTAATAAAGTAATATTGGATTAAAACTCAAAGTGTAAAATAAATATCCACAAATTCTGATATAAATGACTGAATAAATAAATAAAAGGGTTAAACAAATCTGCATGCAGAAGAATTCCTAATAACATATGTAGATGCTATACTTCAAGGAGATGAAGCATAACTCCTGATTCCTTAAATATGAGCTGTACATAGCAAGTTTCTTCCAAGGAGTACAGAATGATAAGTGCATGGAGGGAGGAGCAGAGGTGGAGACCAACTTTACAGTAGGGAAATCCTGCAATCACTACCTCAGCCCAGTGATCTAGGTTAACATCAAGAGTAATAGTCATGTTGATAGTATGTATCCCAGATTTTTTGAGATATAGCATTTTACCCCTACGTTGTTCTTCCAGGAAACCTTGTAGCACAGTCAAATAAGAGAAACACCAGGCAAGTATTAGTTGAGGAACATTCTACAAAATACCTGATCAGTACTTCTCAAAACTGTGAAGGTCATCAGAAACAAGAAAAGTCAGAGAAACTGTCACAGACAAGAGCTCTGTAAGGAAACATGAGAACTAAATATGGTATCCTGACTGGACTGTGCAACAGTAAAAAGATAGTAAAAAACAACTAAGAAAATCCAAATAAAATATGAATTTTATTTAATAATAATCTAATTTAGTTAATGTATCAATATTGTTTTATTAATTTTGAGAAATGTCACACCTAATGTAAGATAATAATATTGGAAATTGGAAATGGGGTATATGGGGACTCTGTACTATCTTCACTATTTTCCTGTAAATCTCATCTGTTGTAAAATGGTTTATTAAAAACAAACAAAGGTGTAACCTTGTGTATACTGTTTTTCTGCCTATTATCACTTTTCATTTAATAGTATATCATAATATTTTTTATGACAATAAATATTTTCCTTCAACATTGCTTCTGTATTATGTATCAATATATATTAAAATCATATATGGATTCATACTACCCAAAGCTATTTACAGATTCAACATAATCCCTATCAAAATCCCAATGACATTGTTTGGCAGAAATAGAAAAATTCATTCTAAAATTCATATGGCACATTTTTTCATAAGTGGAAGTGAGAGAAAAAAAGAAAAAAGAATGAGAGAAAGAAAGAAGAAAGAAAGAAAATAATAATAAGTTGAACTTTCAGAAGGAAAAAGTAGAAACACAGTTACTAGAGGTGAGAGGGGATAGTGATAGGTTGATTAAGGGATACAAAACAACTAGAAGGGAAAAATAAGTACTATGGGTGTACAGTAGAGCTAGGCATCTATAATTAACAATAGTTTACTCTATGTTGTCAAGTGGCTAGAAGAGAGACTGACTATCCTCATCATAAAGAAATCGTTAAGTTTTGTAAAGATAAAAATGCTAATTACCCTGATTTGATCATCATACACTGCATACATGTATTGATATTCAAATCTGTACCCCACAAATATGTATAAACAATATGTTTCAATAAAAAAGTTCATATGTAATCTCAAGGGACCCCAAATAGTAAAGGAGTTTTTAAAAAGAAGAATAAAGTTAGATGATCCACAATTTCTGATTTCAAACATATTACAGATCTACAGCAATCAAAACGATGTGGTACTGGTGTGAAGACAGACAAATAGACCAATAAAATAAACTCTCAAGTTGTGGTCAAATAATCTTTGACAAGGATACCAAAACCACTCAGTGGGGAAGAACAGTCTTTTCAACAAATGTTGTTGGGAAAACTGAATATCGAAGGAAGCTGGACTGTTATTTTACACCATATACAAAAATTAACTCCAAATAGATCTGAAAGTAAGACCTAAAACTATAAAACTTCCACAAGAAAATATAGGGAAAAAACTATGACATTGAACTTGACAATTATTTCTTGGAAATCATTAACTCTAAAAGTTCAGTCAATAAAAATAAAAATAGACAAGTAGAACTACATCAAAATTTAAAAATTTTTGTGCATCCAAGAATATAATCAACACAGTGAAAAGACAATCTATAAATGTAAGGAAATATTTGCAAACCTTATATCTGATAAGGGGTTAATATCCAAAATATAAAAGAACTTCTGCAACTCAACAACAAAAAAATCAATAAGCCAACTCACAAATGGTCAAAAAACCTGAAGAGACATTTCTCCAAAGATGATATACAAATGACCAACAAGCTTATGAAAAGATGCTTAACATCACTAATCATCAGAGAAATGCAAATCAAAACAACAATGAAATCACATCACACCCATTAGGATGGCTCCTATAAAAAAATAAAAATATAAACCAGAAAATAACAAGGGTTGATGAGAATGTAGAGAAGTTAGAATCCTTGTGCACTGTTGGTGGGATTCTAAAATGGTACAACCACTATGGAAAACAGCATGGAGTTCCCTTGAAAAATTAAAAATAAAACTGCTATATGACCTAGCAATCCCACTTCTGGTATACATTTAAATGTATTAAAATCAAGGTCTCAAAGACATATTTGCATGACCATGTTCAAAGTAGCACTATAGCCAAGAGGTGGAAGCAAACCAACTGTCCATTAATAGATAAATGGATAAAAAAAACA
>NW_007736566.1:6156-8312 GCF_000696425.1 Galeopterus variegatus
CAATCTAGTATATGTGTGTTACTTGGCTGTTATTCTTATTGTGAAATATTTGTTTTTCTTTTAAAAATTTTTCTTTTATATTATAAATTACGCCTTAGTGACCATGGTGGTATGTTCCTTGGGACACTTCTCTAAGCATATGAGTACTAAAGCTTCTGCAACAGGGTAGTCAATCTTTTTAGCCTTAATCTTTTTAGAAAAGTGACATCGATTTACTGAGGCAAATACATATTCTTCTACATTTTCCACATATTATATGTTGTGATAAAGAAAATTAATCTCTTAAAATAGGTCAGTCACTCATTAGAAAATAATTTAAATGTTAAATTCATTTTGGGCATTAATCCTGGATAATTTCTTGGTTATATTTGTGGCATGGCTCACTAAATTTATTTGAGAGATTTCAATATTTTTCTCTAAAATTCCTACTTGTAGTCATAAAAGTTGACTATGGATTAATGCTTGCAGTAAAATGTCTTACATAAGTAGAATATTTTAGTAATTTTTAAGGTAATAATAGTATGAAAAACTAGTATTTCATAATGCTAAAAATATGCTCAGCTATGATTGAATGTAATATGAAATCTATATAAGACTTTAATTTTTGAAATTTTGGGCAGTATCTTTAAAGTCTGTACTTCCAAATCAGAAGCTGTTTCATATGAAAACCACAAATATACTAAAAACACCAAGAAAAATCATGTCTGTGAGTGGGGCTTACTGTAAAAAAAAATCTAGGAATAAACAGATTTATTATTTTCTCTCTTTCTTATAAATTAGTTTGTCTGTTCTGCAGGTTTAGATTCCTGATAGTCAATTTCTTTTAGGTCAATTTATTTATTCACAACATCATATTACTTGTATCTGCATAGCATGTGGTTTTATTAGTATGTTTGTATTCGTGTGTAAATATGTATGAGTGTATATACTTGAACATATTGGGGATAGAGCAAGAATTCAAAGCATTCACTGGCTTGAAGCTAAGTTTTGTTCAGCACTAGGGTTTAAAAATAGAAACAAGAAGTTCATATGGCAAACAAGCCTGTGCAACAGGGTGGGTCAACTTTAGCCCTATTGAGACTGTGAGTGGGTAATTCTTTGTTGTGGGGGAATGGCTGTCCTCTGCACTGTTGGATGCTCAGCAGCATCCCTGAACTCTGCCCACTGGAAAGTAGTAGCACCCTCTCCCAGCTATGACAACCAAAAATGTTTCTCGACTCTGCCAAACGTCCCCTCATAGACAAAATCACAAATCCAGTTTTCAAAGAAGGAAGAGTACTTGTCCAGTGTGCTGTTTGAACTTATATTTATCACTGAGTTCAGTCTCATTTAGACTTTTTTGATAATAATAGCTGAAAAAAATGACTAGCAAAAATATTTTGTAGGATGCCTGAGCACGAGTGGTACTCCTGTGCAGATCAAGTGAGTGTGAAGATTCAGTATTACTGCACACAGCACAGTAAGCTTTCAGAAGCTGAGGACTTTGGAAATCAAAATAGCTTATCGTCAGTGGCCCCCAAAACTGAAAAGCAGCAGAAGCACTGATGTCCTCTGAAGAGAAGTAAAGATGCCCAAGTAAGGATGACTGGTGTCTCAGCACTGGTGGCAGCCCAGGAGACATCGCTGGAAAACAAGCATCATGGTGTTTTACCCTGTACTCCCCATGGAGTCTACAGTAGTGATGAGAAGAGGAGAGAAATACTACGTAGCTTTATAATTAATCAGTCTGTCGTGCTCCAAAGCCTATGCTTTTAACCGCCACTCTAAATAGTTTTTATTATCAAAAAAGGCTAATGGAGACTAAACTCAAGGATAAATAGAAGCTGAGGAGCCTCCGGGCTTGCCTTAGTTTGTTTCCACGTGCAGCTTTGTCTCAGTCTTCTGACATACGCACAGTCTTTACCTCATCTAGCCTCCTCCGTTGCTCTTGCCTCCTCCTCACCCAGCTACACCTCAGGCACACACACATCTCGGGCAAGTGCACAGCGGCATCTCCACAAATAAATGGACATTTTGTTACTAAATCTCCAGTCATTGATTTAGTTGATCAATTCATAATAAAAAAAAGTTTCATCAAAAGTTTATAGTAAACACTGGAAAATCCTTAGTAAAGTACTGCAAAAAAAAAAAAAAAAAAAAAAAAAAAAGGGAAAAAA
>NW_007736566.1:9018-13801 GCF_000696425.1 Galeopterus variegatus
AAAAAAAAAAAAAAAAAAAAAAAAAAAGGGTTAAAACTAACAACCCATAATTGATCTCTTGTTTATATGTCTTGGTCATATTATGCTGCTTCTTATTCTGTACCTGAACAAAATAGATGGGAAAATTAATTTTCTTTCCACATTCTGATTGGTGATTATTAGTAATTTTAACAGAAAAATCTCAAATGAAATATGATACTGTAGTAAAACATTTATAGTAAAAGGAACATTCCAAATGGCCCTTCTAAAAATTTTAGTTTTCTGTATTACCTCAGACTGTAAAACAGGCTAGTGAAACTTAAGTAACTGTTAAGCAACAGCTTGAAAATTCACAAGAGAAAGATAAAATTAAATGATATAAATACATTTAAATTGATCTCATATTCTGGTTTGAATTGGCACTTACACTACCAGTAAAATAGCTTCAGCTCATCTAGTGAGTTTGTCAGTGGCTTCTCTAGAAATATAGCTGAAGCAAGTAGAAAAAAGATAACAATGAAAACAAGACAAAAGAACCTTTTATTTATTTATTTTTATTGGTTATGAATATTCATGAGATACAAAGCTGATTGAAACCCCTCGTGACCAAGTCGTGAAAGCCAGATTCACATTGGCAGCATGCCCATTACCACAAATTGCATTGGTACCCCACATCCCCCACCCGATTATCCCCAACCTCCCTCTCCCTTGCCTGTTCCCTCCCCACTCCACTTTGTAGCCCAAGGTACATTCTCTCCCTCTGCAAGTCCAATGCGCCACTGTGGTCTTTCTTTCCTTCCTTCTTACTCTCTTAGCTCCCACATATGAGTGAGTACATGTGGTATTTATACCTCTGTGCTTTGCTTATTTCACTCAGTATAAGTTTGTCCAGGCTTATCCATGTTGCTGCAAATGGGAGAATTTCATTGCTTTTTGTGGCAGAGTAGTATTCCATGGTGTATATATGCCACAGTTTCCTTATCCAATCATCTATCAATGGACATTTAGGTTGGTTCCATGTCTTAGCTATTGTAAACAGAGCTGCGATGAAAANTCTGGGTATATACCCAGAAGTGGGATTGCTGGATTGTATGGAAGATCTATATGTAGTTCTTTTGAGAAAACTCCATAGTGTTTTCCATAGTGGTTGTACTAATTTACAGTCCAGCAACAGTGCTGGACTTCTCTCCACACACTCACCAGCATTAGTTATTCACCATCTTTTTGATTACAGCCAGTCTAACTGGGGTGAGACGATATCTCAACATAGTTTTAATTTTCATTTCCCTGATGACTAGCGATGTTGAGCATTTTTTCATGTACCTGTTGGCCATCTGTACATCTTCCTTTGAAAAATGTCTATTCAGCTCCTTTGCCCATTTTTTAATTGGGTTATTTGTTTTTTTACTGTGTAATTGTTTGAGTTCCTTGTATATTCTGGATATTAATCCCTTGTCAGATGCATATTTAGCAAAAATTTTCTCCCACTCTGTAGGTTGTCATTTCACTCTATTGATTGTTTCCTTTGCTGTGCAGAAGCTTTTTAGTTTGATATAGTCCCATTTGCTTATTTTTTCTTTTGCTGCCTGTGCTCTCAGGCTCATGTTCATAAAGTCTGTGCCCATTGCTTGTTCCTGAAGTGTTTCACCTATATTTTCTCATAATAATTTTACAGTTTCAGGTCTTACACTTAAGTCTTTAATCCATTTTGAGTTGATTTTAGTATATGGCAAGAGGCACATATCTAGTTTCATTCTTCTGCATATGGATATCCAAGAGAGAGGGAGGAGGTGCCAGGGTCTTTTAAACAACCACCTCTCATGTGAACTAATAGAGCAAGAACTCACACACTACCCTCCTCTGCCAGGGAGAGCATTGATCCATTCAAAAGGGATCCGCCCCCATGACTCAATCAGTTTCCAACACTGCCACATTGGAGATCAAATTTCCACATGAGTTTTGGAGGAGACAACACATCCAAACTCCATCACAGACTTTTGCTTCCTTTGTCCAATATCAGATGGCTGTAACCTGAGTGGTGATTTCTGGGTTCTCAATTCTGCTCCACTGGTATGAGTGTTTATTTTTATTAGCATACATTATACGAAGTTATACGAAGAGTGTCTGTTTTTATGCCAGTACCAAGCTATTTTAGTTAAAATAGTTTTGTAGTATAATTTGAAATCAGGTAGTGTTATGCTCTGGTGCCAGTACCAAGCTATTTTAGTTAAAATAGTTTTGTAGTATAATTTGAAATCAGGTAGTGTAATGCTCTGGCTTTATTTATTTATTTATTTATTTATTTATTTATTTATTTATTTTATTGCTTGGGATTGCTTTGGCTATTTGGGGTCTTTTGTTATTCTATATGTAAGTTGAGATTGTTTTTTCCATTTCTGTGAATAATGTCATTGGTATTTGGATGGGGATTGCATTGAATCTGTAGATCACTTTGGGTAGTATAGACATTTTCACAATGTTAATTCTTCCAATCCAAGAGCATGGAATGTTTTTCTATCTTTTTGTGTCTTTAATTTCTTTCAGAAGTGGTTTGTAGTTCCCATTGTAGAGATCTTTCACCTCCTTGGTTAAATTGATTCCTATGTATTTTATTTTTTGTGTGACAATTGTAAATCAGCTTACTTTCTTTATTTCTCTTTCTGTGAGCTCATTAATGGAGAATATAAATGCAACTGATTTGGGGGAATTTATTTTGTATCCTGCAACATTACTGAAGTTATTAACAAGCTCTAAGAGTTTTTTGATGGAATCTTTAGGTTTTTCTATATATAGTATCATGTCATCTGCAAATAGGGACAGTGTGACTTCATCTTTTGCAATCTGGATTCCCTTTATTTCTTTCTCTTGCATGATTGCTCTGGCTAATACCTCCAATACTATATTAAATAGAAGTGGTAAGAGTGGGCATCCATGTCTTGTTCCTATTCTTAAAGGAAAGGCCCTCAGTTTTTCCTCATTCAGAATGAAACTGGCAGTGGGCTTGTTATAAATGGCTTTTACTGTATTGAGATACTTTCTTTCCATACCTAATTAGTTGAGGTTCTTTATCATGAAGGGATGTTGAATTTTGTCAAATGCTTTTCCAGCATCTATTGAGATAATCATATGGTCTTTGACCTTGAGTCTGTTGATGTGACGTATCACATGTATTGACTTTCATATATTGAACCATCCTTGCATCCCTGGGAAAAATCCCACTTGATTAAGGTGTATTTTTTTTTGATGTTTTGCTGTATTCTGATTGCTAATATTTTGTCAAGGATTTTTGCATCTATGTTTATCAAGGATATTGGCCCATAATTTTCTTTTTTTTTGTTGTGACTTTATCTGGTTTTGTTATCAGAGTTATGTTGGCCTCCTGGAATGAGTTTGGGAGAATAGCTTCTGTTTCAATCTTTTGGAATAGTTTGAGAAGAATTAGTATTAACTCCTCTTTAAAAGTTTGATAGAATTCAGCTGTAAAGCCATCCTGACCCAGACTTTTCTTTGTTGGAAGATCGCTGATTACCAATTCAGTCTTGTTGTTTGTTATTGGTCTGTTCAGGTTTTCTATGTCTTCTTGGTTCAGTCTGAGTAGTTCATATGTGTCTAGAAACTTATCCATATCTTCCAGACTTTCATATTTGTTGTAATTACAGTTGTAATGTCTCCCTTTTCATTTCTGATTTTTGTTATTTGGGTTTTCTCTCTTCTTTCTTTCTTTTTTTTTTTTTTTTTTTTGTTAACCTAGCTAATGGTTCTTCTATTTTGTTTATCTTCTCACAAAAAACAGACTGTTCGTTTTGTTGATCTTTTTTTATTGTTCTTTGAGTCTCTATTTCATTTAGTTCTGCTCAGATTTTAATTATTTCTTTCCATCTACTACCTTTATGATTTGATTGTTGCTATTTTTCAAGTTCTTTGAGCCATAGTGTTATGTTGTTTGTTTTAAGTCTTTCCATTCTTTTGATGTAAGCATTTATTGCAATAAATTTGCCTCTTTGTACTGTTTTTGCAGTATTCCACAGGTTTTGGTATGATGTATCTTTATTTTCATTAGTTTCAAGAAATTTTTCTATTTCCTGTTTAATTTTTAATTGGACCCATAGGTCAATCAAGAGCCTATTGTTTAGTTTCCATGTATTTGTATAGTTTCCAGAGTTTTGCTTATTATTAACTTCCAGTTTTAGTCCATTGTGGTCTCAGAAGGTACTCAGAATGATTTCAATTTTTTAATATTTGTTGAGAATAGATTTGTGACCTAATATTTGGTCTATCCTGGAGAGTGTTCCATGAGCTGATGAGAATAAAGTATATTCTTTAGTTGTTGGGTGAAATGTTCTGTATATATTTCCCAGGTCCAGTTGTTCTAAGGTGTAGATTAAATCCTGGGTCTCTTTGTTGATTTGTTGCCTGGAAGATCTGTCCCATACTGAGAGAGGGGTGTTCAGATCACCCACTATTAACACATTAGAACCTATTTCTTTCTTTATGTCTAAGAGTGTTTGCTTAATATATCTGGATGTTCCAGTATTGGGTGCATATATATTTATGATTGTTATGTCTTCTAGTTGGATAGGTCCTTTTATCATTATATAGTGGTCTCCTTTGTTTCTTTTTATGTTTTTTTGTTTTAAAGTCTATTTTACCTGATATAAGAATAGCTACTCCTGCTCATTTTTGGTTTCCATTTGCATGGTATGTCTTTTTCTGTCCCTTCGCTTTTAGTCTGTGTATGTCTCTACAGGTGAGATGGGTCTCCTGAAGACAGCGTATACTTGGGTCTAACTTTTTAATCAATCAG
>NW_007736566.1:14305-16865 GCF_000696425.1 Galeopterus variegatus
TTTTGTTTTAAAGTCTATTTTACCTGATATAAGAATAGCTACTCCTGCTCATTTTTGGTTTCCATTTGCATGGTATGTCTTTTTCTGTCCCTTCGCTTTTAGTCTGTGTGTGTCTCTACAGGTGAGATGGGTCTCCTGAAGACAGCGTATACTTGGGTCTAACTTTTTAATCAATCAGTCTGTGTCTTTTGAATAGGGAGTTTAATCCATTCACATTTAGGGTAGTTATTGACAATTATTGTTTACTCCTGTCATTTAATTGCTTCTTGTTTAGATTATTTAAATATCTTTTTATTATTACTTCCCCTTTTATTTCTCTTCTTCAATGTTAGTTGGAAATTTGAGGTGGCATGATTTAGCTTCTTTCTCTTTCTTGCTGGCATTTTTGTTTTAATGGTGGGTTCTTCTCTTTCTTGTGTGTTTGTGAAAGTGGTCATCATTATTCAGATTCACGATGAAGGACTTACTTAAGAATTTCTTGTAGGGCTGGTCATGTGGTGGTGAACTCCCACAACTTTTGTTTGTCTGGGAAATACACTATTTCTCCCTCATTTTTAAAGAAGAGCCTTGTTTGCTGGGTAAAGAATTCTTGGCTGGCAACTTTTTTCTTTCAGGTACTTGAATATATCATTCTACTTTCTTCTGGCTTGTAGGTTTTGGTTGAGAAGTCTGCTGTTAGTCTGATGGGGGCTCCCCTATAGGTGACTTGATGCTTTTCTCTTGTTGCTTTTAGAATTCTCTCTTTGTCTTTGAGCTTTGCAAATTTGACTATAATGTGTCTTGGGGAGGATATTTTTGGATTGAATCTGTTTAGGGACCTTTGAGCATCCATGATCTGTAGGTCTGTATCTCTCCCTACACCTGAGAAGTTTTCCGTTACTAGGTTTTCAGTACCTTTTCCTTTCTGCTACCCTTCTGTAATACTCAAAATTCAGATGGTAGAGTGCTTTAGTTTGTCTGCTATCTCTCTTAGATTTTCCTCATCATTTTTAATTCTTTTTTCCTTTTTTTCTTTTTCTGCTTGGGTTATTTCAAAAAGACCATTCTTTCTTCTGCTTGCTTTACCCTGCTGCTCAAGCACTCAGTTGTGTTTTTCATTTCCTTCAGTGAATCTTTCATTTCTTGGAGTTCTGCTACACTCTTTTTTAAGATATCAATCTCCTTGCAAATTTCCTGCTTCATATTTTGATTATTTTTTCTTGTTTCATTTTGTTCTCTAATTGAGTCTTCTTTTATTTCTTAGAGTTTTCTTAAGATTCTTGGTCAGAATACTTTTGCAGACATTTCAAGGATTCCCCCTTCCATGGAGTCTGAAATTTAAGCATTACTATAATCCTTTGGTGGTGTCATATCTTCTTGTTTATTTGTAGTTCTAGTAATTTTTTTGTTGTTGATGTTTAGCCATTTGGTAGAGTGTTTGCTTCTTCTATTATGCTGAGGTTGGCTATGAGGATAAAGATTTCTTCCTCTAGGGGTAGCCCATGGCTCACTTGGGAGAGTGTGGTGCTGATAATACCAAGGCCACAGGTTCAGATCCCTGTATAGGGATGACTGGTTAGCTTACTTGGGAGAGTGTGATGCTGACAACACCAAGTCAAAAAGATTTCTTCCTCTATTTGCAGGCTTTACTGGTGACTCTTCTTATATCACTGTATTTTAATGAGCAGTAGTTTACCTGTGGAGTGGCCCCGGATGGTGGTGAATGGTCTTTGCTTGACAGTAGGCGTGGTAGTGGCTATATTATACTACCTTGGGTCCTCTTCCAGAATATGTGGTCATATAATGAGCCCCAGTGCCATGTGAGTCTTTTTGGCTCACCTCAGTGGGTTGGGCTATGGGGCCTGGTGCTTCCCTTGTGTCCAAGGCAGGTGGAGGGGTCGCTCACGCCATGCGGGTCTCATTGGCTCATCTCAGCAGGGTGGGCTCAGGGCCTGGTGCTTCTCTCTGGGTCCAAGGAGGGGGGAAGGGTCACCTGCACTGTGTGGGTATCCTCGACTGTCTTCAGAGGGGCTGGCTTTTCCCTCCAGGTCCAAAGGTGGAGGGGTCACCCATGCCACCCAGGTATTCTCAGCTCATCTTGGCAAGGTGGGCCATGGGGCTTGGCACTTCCCTCTGGGTCCAAGTAGCGGGGAGGGGTCGCACATGCTGCGTGGGTCTCCTCAGCTCACTTCAGTGGGGCAGGCTGTAGGGCCTAGCCAAAAGAACCTTTTAACAAGTCTCTCTTTTAATCTCTAGTATGTTCTTCCAAAAATAATAATATTCACTCCAATATTATTAAGTGTGCATACTAATTCTTCCCTATTAAAACCAGATAAGAAAAATAATTGCATCATAGATTTTTCCCCCAGGGGAAAGAAAATCTTAAACACTTGATATTCACAATTTTAGTTCTGCAAGGGAAAAAAGTCTTGCAATCTCTTTTCTCAGCCAATGCAAAAATCTTTTCTACTATGTTTTGGTCAAATAATCACTGAATCGGAGACTGAATAAATTTAGTAACAAAAATTTTTGATGAGCTTTTAAAATGTATATATATATATATATATATATATATATATAT
>NW_007736566.1:17406-19887 GCF_000696425.1 Galeopterus variegatus
ATATATATATATATATATATATATGGTGTACATAATGATGTTTTATTTTGCATAGTGAATTTATTTTTACAGTAAGCAAATTAACATATTCATCATCTCACATAGTTACCTTTGGTAAAAAGAAAATTTACTTTCTTAGCAAATATCCAGTATACTCTACAATATTACTAATTATAGTCCTCATGCTGTATATTAGGTGGGGGAGGTAGTATGATTAACTTAACCTAGTTCAGAAGCTCAAATTTTGACCAAACTCTGTCACATATGAGGTTGGGGTTATTTAAAATAGATTTCACCTTCCATCCCACTCCCATAACTAGAATGGGAATATTATATTTCTCTGAAAGATAGGAAAAATTATTTGTCCAAGAAGCCATACAAACTGTGGCTGGAGTTTAAAATGGGCTATCTTATGAAAACCCTTGTACCCTTTATAAAAGGTACTTGATTTTACACTGTACGTTGTTGGCTTCAAAGTGTTTTGATCATTCATCTCCATATGTAAACATTTTCATGCAAAAATCACCAACATAAATATATTTATTATTTGCAAAGAAAATATGTCTACTGTTTTACTTGTATAGTATACATGTTATAAAAATACATAAATAGAAAAATGTAATAATATAAAGATAAATTAAATATTCTAAATAATTATCTTACTTCATAAATAATTTTATTCATAAATTTTTTAAATGTCTTGCTAATTATGATGGCTTTGTGTTATCATTAGCTTCTGTTTCAAGTCACATTGCACACTTAGATAAAGTTCATTGTTAACAATAAATTATATAAATCCATATTTTAAAGTCCTCTTAATAACTTTTAATTTCTTCTGACCAAAGTCTTGCTGATTGTATTAGACAATTACTGTTTTTACTTATTTTAGTAGCTTAACTAGAGATGTGGTACACAAAGGAGAAATATTATTCTGACAATTTCTTATTGTTTGGTGGATCTTGCTTTGTATTATTTTCCCAATTGTGGTTTCTTTTCAAGAAATTTTATCCATCTCTTGTCTATTTAATGATGATTGTTTTACTCAAAACTAAATATGATCAGTAAATAAATCTACCTAGTTTATGCAATCTATACAACAGTGCAATGAGCTGAAAGTAACTAAATAACTGATAACACAATTTCCTATGTTTCTAGAACTTTTTTTTTGCTTCAGTATATCTCAACTAATCTATGTGACACTTGATTGTCACATATATGGATAAAAAAGATTGCTGCTATCAATCTAGATACTGAATATTATTAATGGCAATATATTCATTATTTGATGTAAATAAATATAAATATTGTCATATTTTTTCATAACCTAAAAATCATCTTGGGCATGTATCCAAACATTAGATGCAGGAAAGCCATAATTAAACTTTTGTTTTAGAAAGGTGTTTCTGGGTACATTATGAAGAATTTTGAAGCTAGAGGAAGAGACCATTCCATATGGAAAGTGGTGAGGACTTGAGCTAAGTCAGTTACTTGGAGAATTGAGAAGCAGACTGAAATTCTGGAGATACTAAAGGGATAGTCCATCTGGTTTTGGTGACTGATAAGATGTCAGGCAGAGAAAAAGGGAGATGTCTTGGGTGGTCTCTGGTTGTATCACTTGGACAAATGTATGGTGATGATGGCATTCACCAGATAAAAAATAGAAAATGGAGACAGAGTCTTAATAAATTTAACAAATTCAGTTTAATAATTGTTCAATTTAAAGTGCTTTTGAGATGTAGGGATAAAGAGGTCTAATTGTCTGTTGGGCACACAGGTGGCTCAAGAGAGAAGTCCAAGCTTGGAAAGTAAATGTAGAAGTCATCTACACACTGGTAGTGATTATAACTGTAGGTCAAGTTTTAAATGCACAGGAATTTTAGAACAATGATTCTTAATCTTTCTTAAGTCACGTTCTGACTTTAAAAACTCTGTCTGGATCGCATCCTCAGAAATAAGCAAATAGGCACATATATACTCATTTACCACTGCACATACTTCCCCCTGTGTGTGAGTATATAATATATAATATACATAAAATAGTAAATATACAGTTTATATTAAATATACAGTTTCCAGAGTTTTATTCCCTCCTTAAAGCCCATTTCAGGACTATAGTTTAAGTACCTCTGATTTAGAGCAAAAAGACTTGTAGGCTTAAAACAGATTCCTGAGGAAGACATGAAGTTTAAATACAGTCCTGATGATCTCCATATCTTAAGAAAAAAGGTCATTTAGAAAAGAAACTGAGAAGTGCTTAAAAGAAAGGGATAGAAAGAAAGTGGTGATTTAGAAATAAAAGGGGAGAGTTTTTAAAGGTAGCTGAATTTAATTATATCAAAAGTTGAATATCCACATCTATATGTATATACATATACATTTGTTTATATGTATTTATGCATATATGTGTGCATGCATATGTGTATATTCAACTTTTGGCATATGTACATCTGTATGATTGTGGGTGTGGGTGTGTGTTATACG
>NW_007736566.1:20379-22185 GCF_000696425.1 Galeopterus variegatus
CCCACACCTATATGTATATACGTATACATTTGTTTATATGTATTTATGCATATATGTGTGCGTGCATATGTGTATATTCAACTTTTGGCATATGTACATCTGTATGATTGTGGGTGTGGGTGTGTGTTATACGTGTGCTTAGAGAAGCCTAGAAATGCAGTATAGGAAGCGGATAATTGATGGAGTAAGAGGACTCTATTGGGGATGGGGATTTAAAGAAAATGAAGAAGGGCTGGAGTAATTGATGAAGGGAGTGGGAAACAGGCCAGGTAAGAAAAATGTAATAGGATTGCCAAGCAGTTGTGGTTACCTCTGAGTTTGGATGCCATAAATTTGCTATGGTACTAATCGTTGAGATGACTTGGTTTTTCTCTTGTGGTGTACAATAACAGCGGTGTGGGTTCTGGAGCAGAGGAGGCAGAGAGTTGAAATAATTTGGTGTTTCTTAAAGGTAAAAAGGAAAAAAAATATCAGAATCAGCTGAGGAAATTTTTTTAACTACACATGAATGTAACTCCAGGACTAAAAACATATATTTTACAATAATGTACCAGTGAGTGTTGACTGGATAGAGAAGGCAAAAAAGCTAGAAAAAGGCTTGTGAAAATGACCACATGCCACAAAGTTGGTAAAATAGAAGTAGCAGAATGAGTGGCATTATAGAACAATTTATTACTGAGTGGGTAGTAATAAAATTATCAAATTAGATTCAAGTGTGTCTTCAACATTACAAAATGTAATGGCAAATCAGATGTTTTTAGATAATAGAAATGGATGTATGAAATATATATTTTTATCTTAAACAATCAGATTAATCAAACAATTGATTTAGAGGTGACATCATACAACGTTTCACTGTACTTTGGGGCCATTCTAGCTATTTAATTCTCTGCAGTAGGTCTTTCTGTCTGACGTAGACAAGTTACTTTGCCTTGCTCTTTCTGGTTCCTTATCCTAAAATGTATATATGTTTATTGTGATGATTAACTGAACTAATATATGTTAAGTACTTAAAACCATACCTGGTACATAGTAAGCATTTCATATATGTTAGCTATTACTATTTCTAAATCCCAATTTTAGCTTTATTATACACAAAGAATTCTCACTGAGTGGAGAATGTGTTTTTAAAATAGATAAAAGCTACACATAATTATCTGTATTTTAGATCAGTGTTTCCTAAATTTTTTAAGTTATAATTGACTTGTAAAATAGATTACTGATAGATTTATCTCCTACCTCCTACTACTTCTGCAGAAGCTGTTAACTGTATTAATCATTTGGTATCAAATAAGTCAGATCCTTTAAGCTTAATTCTACGTAACATTTCCATCTTGTTGTACTGTGCAATATGCAGATGCTCCTCAACTTATGATGAGGTTACATCCTGATAAACTTATTGTGAGTTGAAAATATACTAAACCAAAACTGAATTTAATACACCTAACTTATTGAACACCACAATTTATCCTAGCCTACCTTAAATATGCTCAGAACACATTCAATATCCTACAGTATGGCAAAATTATCTAACAGAAAGCCTATTATTTATAGCAAAGTGCTGAATATCTCATGTAATTTAGTGAATACTGTACCAAAAGTGAAAACTAGAATGATTACATGGGTACTTAAAATACAATTTCTACTAAATGAGATATCCCTTTCTCACCATCGTAAAGTCAAAAAATCATATGTCATACCATTGTAAGTCAGGGGCCACTGTATAAACCATAGTTCTCTTTGGCAGCCTTCATCTTGTTCTTAGCATAAATACCATAAGTAGCCTATAAGAATTGTTTTCCGAAT
>NW_007736566.1:22906-24812 GCF_000696425.1 Galeopterus variegatus
TTCTTCATCTTGTTCTTAGCATAAATACCATGACAAGTAGCCTATAAGAATTGTTTTCCGAATGAAACGGGTTTTCTATTTGAAGAAGACTAAAAAGCAAGGAAATCATCCCTAAAACCTGTTACAGAAAATGAAATGCATGTGGCATGAATTTCCCACTTGGTTTGGGTCTGGCTCATTAAAACATAAATCTTATTTTCTTAATCTCCATTTCTATCCATTTTTGAAAATCAGATTCATCAACTTAAATAATCATTGTCCCCCATGTTTGTTCTCAAATACTCTTGATGATATACTTTTATTTATTTATTTACTTGATGATATACTTTCATTGACCTTTGGATAGAATCAATAACACTGTACTGGTGCTGCTATATTGAAGCATAAGCTCAACTGTCTTTGGTCTTTTTCATTTTGTTTTCTTTGTTTGTAACCTTGTACAGTGTGTAAAATATATTCCTGAATATTAGGTACAAATGGGAGACCTGTGCAACTGCATAGATAAATACAGATAAGGATATCCCCTTCCTTTGAACTTAAGGGCAACATAACAGCAGGGAGAGCCTACAGCATGTAAGGATTCCTAATGGCCAATGCCCTAAAAAGCCAGAGCCAATAAAACAGTCTTAACAATCCAGATGACTGAGCACAAATAAGAATGATCAGTTTAACTCATACTAAATTATTTACCTTCCCAATCCACTTATTCTCATCTTTACATTGTTCTTTCCTCTTCTGCTCCAGAAAATTGTAGAAGTATAACATTTGGAAAATATTTTTTAGGCTTTAAGTGACCAAGGAAAACCTGACTCTCTTTCTGTCCTTGTTTGTTTCAAGATTAAAATTTTAAAATAATTTTTTAATTTTTGTTTTACAAGCTATTCTCTTGCTTGATTATTCTTTTTCATTTTGTTTTAAATTTCGATGATTTACTATGAAAGCGTCACAAAAAGCACTTGGAGACACTATACCTTTCAGCATTTTACATGCAGATGGCATTAGAGCACCAGAACATTTGTTCATTCACCTAAGGAGTTTGTCCTCAGGACACACATGTACACACTCAGAGATGAAAACCATGAGTTTTCCAGAGAACCCCAGAATCTGACCTGAGGTCACACTGCAATTATCCAGCATCCTGATTTTCGTTAAATAATAACACCCAAGTCATGAAAATAAGGAATAAAGCAATTTCAGCTATCTTTTGAGAAATGGTTTTCGTAGATTGCTTTACTTCTTCTGGTGTACATTTTTTTTTAATTGAGTGACGTTTTACATATAGTGGGAAAAAAGGGTTCTACATACGTTAAAATAACAGAGACATTATTTTTTCCTGGACAACATGCCCCTTTCGCATATAGCACTAGCAATTTGCCCATGAGGACCCTGAATGCCAATAGGCTGGCTCTTGGTGTTTTCCGTGGGACACAGAGTAAAATGTCTTTATAAACTAAGGAGCAAATATCTCTCTAAACATTCAAAGCCAGCAATGCTTAAGAGATCCAACCTATCTTGTACATATGTACAGTTCTTCACATATGTGTTAGTTCATTTAATTGTCATAAAAAACAGTCTAGACTTCTTTAGTTATCTCAATTTCACAGATTAGAAAACTGGCATGTTCAAATTTAAGATATTTGCTATGGTCAAATGAGAGGCACAATACACTAATGAGAGGCACAGACAGAATTTCAACCATTTTGCTTTTTTTTTTAGCTTTGTTAAAATAAGTAATAACTAGTAATTAAAATATTGAAACAATAGAAAGATATCTAAAGTAAACAATTAAATACTTTTCAATAGCTTGCATTTCACATATATATCCACACACATATCCATACATATATGTGTGTGTATAAATTTATATATACAAATATTCCTACATATGATTTTATTTAAATAATGT
>NW_007736566.1:25663-28261 GCF_000696425.1 Galeopterus variegatus
ATGTGTGTGTATAAATTTATATATACAAATATTCCTACATATGATTTTATTTAAATAATGTTATACATAATATTCTAAAATTTGTTGTATTATTCCATTATTTTGATGACTTATATGGGTATTATTTCTCAGTATATACCATATATTATTTAAACATTTCAAAGAATTGTCACCAAAATATCAATATTGCAAATTATGTTCATGTAAATGTGCTTAGGATTATTTTTAAGAAGAGCTATTAGGAAGTGAAAATTCTTGATCAAATTTTATTGCTATTATTATTTTTGGTAGATATTATTAAATTACTTTCCAAACATTTTTATCAACTTATGGTGATGTCAACACTGCATAACAATTCTATTTCTACATTAAAAAATATAAGAATATTCTCAACATTTTATAAAGTTTTTCTTGTTCACGATGCAAAAAATATTATAATATCATTTTATGTATTAATAATCCAATTACTCATCACTAGTGAGACTGTGGACTTTTTTTAACTGCACCTGCACCTGCTCATAACTTTGCTCATGTCCCTCCTCTTTAGTTTTAATAGGTTATGTGCCATGTTCTTATTGATTGATGGGGTCACTCTTTTTTTTTTAATTTGCTCTCATTCTGTTACATATATTCCCAACCTATCATTTGTTTTGTTTTGTTTACTTTTACTTTATTAATTTACAATTCAGAGTTTTATACTTTTTCAAAGAGCCACATAAGTTGATTTTTCCCTTTATTGTTTTTGTACTTTACATCTTGCTTAAGAATATTCCATGTTAGAAGATGATAATGAAGCAATAGTACTTTAAATTATATTCTGGCATTTAAAATAGGTCTAAATAATAATTTATAAGAAATAAACTTTATGTTTACTGTGATGTGAGGTAGAGCTCTGAATTTATCTTCACAACATGCAATCAATTATCTCAGTTTTGACTTGTCCCTTCTTTAATGATAAAAGATTAAAGTTAATTTTCACATATATTCAGGTATGTTTCCAGCCATTCTCTTTCATTCCACTGATTTGCTTGTATAATTCTATCCCTGAGTTTGGGTTTGTTTTTATTTTTAACGATTACTAAGGTAGTATCATGTGGTAGATTACCTGTTAAAATGACCATTCCTATTGATTATGCTTGTCCCTCCATTAGTAGTGAAGTCTACGTTTTCTCCCATTTACGTTCTGAGGCCATGTGACTATTCTGAGAAATGTAATGAAATAAAAGTGATTATCTGGGACTTCTGAAACCATGCCTTAAGAGATTTTGTAGCTTCCAGTTTATTTTTAAAAGCAATTGCCAGGCTAAGAACTCCAACTACTTTCTGATAAAGGATGACTACAGGAAGATAGGGAGATTCTGAAAGTTGAGCAACGAAAAAAAGAGAGAGAGTCCCAGAGATGTTCCAAACACCCAAGGTGATACATCAAATACATGAATAAAGCAATCTCATATTTTCTAGCCTTGTAATTTAACCTAAAGAATCTGTTATTTAAATTTAAATTTGCAAATTAGAGTTGCAAAATTAAATTTAGAATTTAAATTTAAACCTATAATTTAACCTGAAGAAGTTCTACAGGACCCTTTAAGTCAGGCAGTGTCTAAATAACACTACTTTTACTTTTAATAGAAATTTAGACAAAGGATTTTCTTCTTTTTCTTTGTTTCAAGAACCCAGAGACTGCAATTAATTTTATTATGAGAAAAAAAAGCAGTGTTAATTAAATTCTTTTAACTGTTTACATCTTTTCCAGGTTAACATGGTTTTTACACTTAATATGAAAACTACTAGGCATTATGTTTTTAAAAACCAGTAAAGATGAGCCTTCCCTTATTTCTTTGCTGTTACTTTTTTCAATGAGCAATTAACCTGGACAAATGCTAATTAATAAGTGACCATCGATTTTGTCTCTTTTCTTTTTATAAGCCATTCAGATCAATTCAGGAGGGGCAAAAGAAGGACTGAGGAATTTTCCTGTCTTTAAATTTAAAGATGCTTATGACTGAGGTGTTTTGTGTTCAGAACTTATTACGATTCTTTATTTATTTATTTATTTATTTATTTATTTATTTATTTATTTATTTATTTATTTATACTACTTAGAATCGGATTTCCTTTTGATGAAGCAATAAAAAGTCATGTAATTGGGTAATAGCAATTTAATGCATGAACTACAAACTTTTAAAGTCCCAGAAATTTGTGAGAAGTTTATGGTTGATACATTACTGGCAACTAAATTTTTTCCTGCAGGCAATTTTGTAATTTAATAAAATTAGTTTCCCTTAAACAAAACTATTCACTAATACAAAAAAATAATTAGTAACATTTTTCTCTGAAAATAGTCTATTTTATTATTATGTTTTCTAATCATGCAAAGTCAGACTTAAATACATTTTTTTCCCTTTAAACCACATTTTGTTTTCCCACTTCACCCCCAGATTGTCGTTTACCTCTTCTCTGGATATCATGTATAAATGCTTTTCTGTGAACTATTGATTTTAGAGGACAATGACTCACAGAAATGCCCCTTCAGACAGTACTGGCAGGGAACAACGGGACTCCCAGCAGTGCCAGATAAACTGAGCCAACCAAAATCAT
>NW_007736566.1:29337-35609 GCF_000696425.1 Galeopterus variegatus
AAAAAAAAAAAAAAAAAAAAAAAAAAAAAAATTGAAGATATAAAAAAAATCCAAAGTGAAATAACAGAACTGAAAATACAGTAGCATAAATTAAAAACTCAGTGAATGAACACAGTAGTAGTGTGAAGATGACAAACAATGGAATCTGTAAACTAGAGGACAGACGAATCGAATTCTTCTAATCTGAACAACATAAGAAAAACAGACTAAAAAAATGACCATAGAATAGAATTAACACCAATTTTACATGATCCCTTCCAGAAAGAAGCCAGAACTAACCTCAAACCAAAACTAAAGAGAATACAAAAAAGAAAAGCACCATCCAATAATTCTCATGAATTTAGATGCAAAAATCCTCAACAAAATGTTAGCAAATCGAATCCAACTTTGTATAAGAAGAATTATGTATTATGAACACATGGGATGTTTCAACATTGAAAAGTTAGTGTAATTTATCACATGAACAAGGTACAGAAGAAAAATCAATTGATTATATTTAATCAGAAAAAGCATTTGACAAAAATCAAAACATTCATGATTAAAAATACTCTTAACAAGAAAGAAATAAAGTGGCATAATTTCAACCTGATAAACAACATCTATTAAAATCAACAACAAAACCAAGCTACAGTTAACATCATACGTGATGGTGAAAACCTGAATCTTTCCCACTAAGTTTGGGAACAAGGCAAGGGTGTCTTGTCTCACCACTCCTAAACACAGTACAGGATGTTCTTGCCGTTTATTTAAGGTAAGAGAAAGAAATCAAAGCCTTACATGTTGCAAAGGGAGAAATAAAACCATATCTATTTACACATACAAGATTGCCTAAGTAGAAAATCCCAAGCAATATACAAGAATCAAAGTCCCTTATTTAAAACATTGCTTATCACTCCCTTTTTGTTTATATTTCATGATTAAATACATACATCTACCAAAAGCCTGTTTAATAGTTTGTTCATTTTTATGTCCACCCTTTGCCTTTTATTTAATCTGTTGTGTTTTGAGTAATATGCTATGTTTAGCTATTGAAATGCATCTCATTTGCTTACTCGTTTGTTAGCAAAAAATAACAACATATCAGAGATGTCCAGACATATTTCTTATTTTTCATTAGGAGGTAGGGAGGTAGAGAAGCTAAGTTTCTCTCTCTCTCTCTCTCTATCTCTTTCTCTCTCTCTCTCTCTTCCCCCACCCCGTGTGTGTGTGTGTGTGTGTGTGTGTGTATTAGAAGGCATTTAAAGAAAATTATTTTAATTTGTAGTTTTTTCTCTTTCTCTCTCTCTCTCTCTTCCCCCACCCCGTGTGTGTGTGTGTGTGTGTGTGTGTGTGTGTATTAGAAGGCATTTAAAGAAAATTATTTTAATTTGTAGTTTTTAAATGCCCTAAGGTGCATTACATACTCAGTACCAGAGAGGTTGCCTAGTGCTTGTGAAATAATTTATCTAATTTTTTAAAAAATACAGCCAATTTTCTGTATAGCTTTCTGAATAAAATGGCTCCAAATTAAAACAAAATCATATAAATATTTCATTTTGAGTGTTATAAACTAAACACAGCAGCTGTATTCTGGGCTTTTACTTAAATATTTAAAATTACTTATAAACTCTGTCAACAATAGTTTCAGAGACTTTGGCATGTTTGTAGCGACTTAACTTATTAACAATAATTCAACTAATATTTCCAAATGCTATAATTGATGAAAAAATGGTCTATGAATATTTAAAGAGTATTTGAATTTTAAAGAGGGGTCCTATGATTTTTAAGCAAATTACATTTACCTAGAAACTAATTTCCTAATACAATATCCACCTGCACTTTACCAATTAATTGCTTCTGTTATAATATTAAACTTCTAGTTAAAATGGTTGATATGTGAAATATGAAGAAAATGTATAAATCTTTAAAAAATTTAATCTGCATGATATTCTCTTTGTGATATAAAAATATAGCTCTCTCTTGCTTAAATATTTTGCCTTAATAGTAATATTTTAAAATCATAGTATGAATTTTATTTTCAAGCCTTAACATTTAAATTACCCGCATATATTCCATCCATCTGGTGTTTGTTAATTTATTAAATATTTTCTATTTCCATTTTCTTTTACTTCTAAGATCATTTTGAAAACAAATGCTAGATTTAGCAAATAAAAATTCAGCATGTCCAGTTAAATTTGTATTTCAGATAAACAACAAAAAATTGTAGTATATGTATTTTACAAATACTGTATGATACATTCTTATGATATACAATTATTTGCTGTTTATCTAAAATTCAAATTTAGATGGGCATCTTGCATTTTATCTGACAACTCTTATTTTGTGTTCTTCTAGAATGTACTCCTTTGTGTCCCTTCTTATTATGCTGTTTTCCTTTTCTTTTTAGTCGGTAACTTGTGTTCTTGCTTCAGAACTTTTTGATTGCAATTCCTTGATAACTATAATATTTTCATTGCCAATTATATTTTTAAGTACCATTGTATTGTATATACAAAAAAGACACATTTTCTTAAAATGCATTTGAAAAAAGCAATTTTCTTCATATAAGTTACATTTCTTGACTATTTGTGTATATATTTGCAACTTCAGTTATTGACTAGAAAATTATAATTGTCTTTAAAGAAGATCACAATATATAATAGGAGAGAATATTGACCCTGAAATTGAGACAGATTTTGACCAAACACATAAAACTGATTAATCTGCAATCTTGTAAGATAATATTTATGATTTGCAGACTAATGTCTTGAGCATTTGAGTTTATATTAGGACAGAAACAACTGAAGGGTTGGAATGTATTCTTATATTTTACTGTTAAATCTAAACTTTATTCTGTGTATTATGCAAATTAATCAATACATAGTCTTTTTTTCTTTTTTTTTTTTTTGTGTGTGACTGGTAAGGGGATCGCAACCATTGGCTTGGTGTTGTCCGCACCGCACTCAGCCAGTGAGCTCACTGGCCATCCCTATATAGGATCCAAACCCGGAGTGGGAGCGCCGCTGCGCTCCCAGCTCCGCACTCTCCCGAGTGAGCCACGGGGTCAGCCCCATAGTCTTTTTTTTCTAATGGGCAATATAGGGGATCAGGATACAGTACCCTAAATTATGACACCTTAGTATATTGAGTATTTTAAGCTGAAGGAAATTAGCTGCTGAAGCAGGAATGACACTTTCTGGCTTTCTCCTGCCTTTCTCCCTTGAAACAAATCATAAAAAAATTCTCTGACCTAACTTCCTTGAAAGTAGGTCTTAAGACTTTCATTCCAGGAGAGTGAGAGTCCTATACCTGGAGGCCAAGAAGACTCTGAACAAACTCTCCTTCCCAAGTTCCCCTCAGTTTATTACCATTAGGTTATACCCTTTGTCCTCCAATCATACTTCTGCACAACTGTCCTTAAAAATAATTGTCCCTGGGTCTTAGGGTCTTCATTTCTGAAGGCTCTTTTGTGATATAAAATATACATGAAATAAATTTGTTATGCTTTTCTCTTGTTAATCTGTCTTTTGTTATAGGGATGTCAGCCGTTAACCTTGTGGTGGGTGATAGAAAAATATTACGTTTTCTCTCCGACAGCAAAAATATGTATTATTCCTGGGATCTTCTGCTTTTATTCAAATTATTCATGAAAAATAGTGCATGAGGACCACTATCGCAGGTAGTTTTCAATTGGAAGATCCAGGGTATGAGCTAACATTTTTAAACTTGTAAATCGAATCATTTTCTACAAATTAATCTTATGTTGAATAATGATGATATTAATGGTAGCTACTACTTCACAGATATTTGAGAGTAATAACTGTGATTATAACATCACTTCTCAAACTACTTTTATCCATACAACCCCTAATGGTCATTCCTCCTATGAGTGGATGACAATTTTAGGTAAAGTTAATTGAATAATGATGATATTAATGGTAGCTACTACTTCACAGATATTTGAGAGTAATAACTGTGGTTATAACATCACTTCTCAAACTACTTTTATCCATACAACCACTAATGGTCATTCCTCCTATGAGTGGATGACAATTTTAGGTAAAGTTAAAAAAAATGACATAAAATATAGTCGTTTTTCTTGCCAATGACAGGCATTATGTTGACCATATTTTACTAAGATATTTTTACTAAATTTAATGAAGATAGTTTTAAGTATAGGTAAATTTAAGCATCTTATCATTTTCTTTGTTATGTTTAATTTCTCCTAAATTAAATAATATAAACTAAAATTTAACAGTATTTGAAATGATCAAAACTATAATAGGACCACTGTTATATATAAGATAAGATTGGAAGCTCTCAGATATAAGCTAATACATTGTCTGGAAAATATAAGGAAAATGGTCAGGGCCCCTCAGATGTTCAGAATCTTGCGGAGCATCTGAGGTGGGTGTGCGCGCGTGCGACGGTACAGCAGCGCGCGTGCGCACGGGTGTTCCTTGTTATTGTCTAATGTGATTGCACATGTGCATCCGGGTTGTTTTGAGGAGTTGATTATGGACTTGAGTAAAAGGAGTAATGGCGTGAAGCTTCTAGAGGATGCTCCGGGAAGCCATATTAGATGGACCTCTCCTAGCTCGGAATAAAGGCTATTATTTCTTCACCCACAGCTCCCAGGACCTTTTCCTATTACCTAGCCCGTAGACCTGTGTGAGACCTGTGTGTGAAGGGCTTGTCACCCAGTCTGGACAATGGGCTCGAGGGGTCTGTGAGACCTAGCACTAGCTCTACACATATTCATACTTGCAAGTCAAATCATTTTTTAAAATTAATTTTGTGTTTTAAAATGATGATTTTAATTAAAGCTATTATTTTTTATCCTTGTTACATGCATTATATATATCATTTCATTTAATCCTTTTTAAGAAACCCTCCAAATTGGGTACTTTTATATTTCACTGGGGAGAACACTGGGACTCAGAAAACTCACGCAGCAAATTTGGGCTTCCCCCAGTGCTCTTATCTGTAACAATCGCCCTTTGACAGGCTGTAACCGCTGTTCTGTTGGAAGGCTTCAGAATAAGAAAGGGAAACTTTCAATGCCCTTTCAGTTAACTAAATGTTATGATCTTTTGTATGTGTGTGTCTTTGTCTTATAACTGAGGATATATTTAGCTTTTTCACCACGTGAGAGAAATCCTTGACCTTATGTGAAGGCAAAAGTATCTCTCCACCAAGGTCTCTAATCTTATTTATGTTTTCTTCACTTTACCTGATCTTATATTGGCCATGTATATAACAAACTATAAACTCATTAATAGGACAAATGTTTAATTTGATTTAGTGGTCACAATGATAGAATTCTTCGAACTGTATAACTCAAATGAAATACTGTTGTTTTGTTTTGTGAATGTTTCTGTTTTCTTTGTTTTTATTATCTGATAATATCTCATCTATTCACCTGGAGATGATTGATATGATTTAATGTTATCACAGCTTTCTGGTGTTCTGGGGATACCTTAAGTGGCTGACCTTGTTTTTGCCTCTATATGGCACTGCTAATCCATCAATTTAATTTGCTGGAATTCAACAAATTGCAATATGTGCATAAATTACAAATAGAATTTCTGGGCTTTTGAATTACACGTATATATATTTCTGTCACATTAACTCTGTCTTCTTCTATACATAGCAATCAGTAGGAAACTGATAAGACAATATTCCCTATATTTGTAAACTTTAACATTTCAGTCACAACATATGCTTCTATTTTTTTTTTAGAACTGAAAATAAGTTAAGATCTTAGCATTGCCTTAGTCTTTTTACTTACATAAAACATTTTCCAGTTTATCTTCATGGATAAGCTAATTGCTAAAATTTTTAATTGTTATAAATGACTTCATGAATCTGATACAGGAAAGAGATTTTCATTCATGAATGTTTTAAGTTTATCCTCTTGAATTAAATTTCAAATAAATCTGGGGGCTTGAGGTAGGCTATAAATCTGTACTTGCCTTATTATCTAAGCCTTTGTGCCAACTCAGTAAACTCCAAATGAAGTTGTAATGTTTCTGAACATTTGCCAACATGCCAATTGAATCTAGACTGCATGAAGTAAAATCAGACTAGTTAAAAGTGCTCCTGGGAAGCAACATGATGAATAACAGACAAGACATTATTTTAAACAGATCGAGAATTATGAGTTTAAGGGCAAACCACTGACCTCTACTTTAGAAAATAGTTCTGAAAGTACTTTCAAAATTGACTCTTTTTTTCCACTTTTAGTCACTCTCTGCATTAGGGTCAATTCACCATTACACATACCACGGCCC
>NW_007736566.1:36724-51942 GCF_000696425.1 Galeopterus variegatus
TATATATAATTATATAGTTGACATATATAATTTAAGACATTACACTCTCACATTATATTCTCAGCAAAACAACCAAATGATGCACATTCTGGGATGTCATTATTGGCTCTGTTTACTGTGTGTTGACAAGTGGAATAGAAAAGAATGAATGGGTTATATTATCTTCAAAGGTAAGTTTATGTTATGTATTCACAGCTTTAGAATAAAGTTAACTTTTAATTGTCTGTGTTAATGTAAGATATAAGAGAAATGTATACTACTGAAAACAAATGACAAAAGTGATTTATATCACTCTTCAGAAAGCAGAAATATACATAAAGCCATATAAACAAGCAAATGTTTAGACAAACAATTACTGCACTTCATGATTTACTAGCTTGATTCTACAGACTTTCCCTAAAACTGTCTGTAAAGGAAAATACTTAGGGCACTGGAGCTAATCCACTGGCAAGAAATCTCAATTAGATCATATATCAGCAATCAAATAATGTGAATAAGCAGGAATGTCCCAGCAGCAAAGACTACTAGTTATTGACCAAAGATCCATTTCCTCTCCTCTGTCCAGCTAACGTCTGTTTCCTCTCCTTCTTTACAGGTAGGTGATATGAAGGGGTGTAGTTAGGTGCAGTCTCTGGAAACAATTTGTGGAGATTGACAGACTTGGCATGTTCCTTTTGCTTCTTNCTAGATAGGTCAGGATGGCTGCTAATATTTGAATGCTCCAAGTCAGCCCACTACTGCCAGCCTCTGTTCCAGTCTGTGTAACTTCTTTCTGAATTCAATACCTAGTTGCTTTTGCTACACCTATACTTAAGTCCAGTACATCAAAATGCAATTCTTTATTTCCTCCTTTGTATCTCATCCAAATAAACTTCTCCTTCTGCATACTACTGCAGTACGTTATCAACTGAACTTTTTTTCTCCCTCAATTTTGGAACACCATGGTTAACTTTGTCCTTTCTATTTTGTAATTTAATGTAAATAGTTATAGTTTGTGAATAACTTTGTCAATTACTCTTTTAAAAGTTTTCTCAATTCTATTTTATCACTCCCATTTCTAATTTTCATCATTTTTATACCTTGTTATGGCTTCATATCTTATTACTATTCATTTAGAAAACACTCATTTTTTTTGTTTCTTTCATTTTCTGTTTCCTCTTTCTTTTCTCCTTCATTCCTTTCATTCCATTCACAATACATCTAGTCTTATTTAATGAATCCATTTTTAAAATCTTAATCACTTTCAAAGCCCAAAATGTCCCAATTCACTGTTCCAAAACCCTGTATGACTTCCTGCAATCTATCTTATGTTGGGTGTTCACAGTTCTATTACCATTGTCTTACATTTCTGTTGGAATTTATTCTGTAGGAAAGAAAGGGAAAAGTAGGAGGTGGCGGTCTGTACTTTGGAAATTTTCTTTTTGAATAGACTATTGGTTTCCTAGGATGGCTGTAACAAAGTAGCTGAAATGTTGTGGCTAAAAACAATAGGAATTGTCTCACAATTCTAGAAGCTAGAAGTCTAAAATTGAGATGTGAGCAGGGTTGTGTTCCCTCGGAACCCTATAGGGGAGAATCTTCCCTACCTGTCCTAGCTTCTCCTGATGGCCCACAATCCTGGGCATTCCTTGGCTTGCAAACACATCACTCCAATCTCTGCCTCTGTAATCCCATAGCCATGTTCTCCCTGTGTCTGTGTCTTCACATGAAGTTCTCTGTGTGTGTGTCTGTGTGGAAATTTCTCTCGTCTTATNCGCCGCCGCGCTTCCCAAGCGGCGCACTATCCAGTGCGCCACCGGGCCGGCCCTATCACTCCCATTTCTAATTTTTATCATTTTTATACCTTTTTATGGCTTCATATCTTATTACTATTCGTTTAGAAAACACTCATTTTTTTGTTCCTTTCATTTTCTGTTTCCTCTTTCTTTTCTCCTTCATTCCTTTCATTCCATTCACAATATATCTAGTCTTATTTAATGAATCCATTTTTAAAATCTTAATCACTTTCAAAGCCCAAAATTTCCCAATTCACTGTTCCAAAACCCTGTATGACTTCCTGCAATCTATCTTATGTTAGGTGTTCACAGTTCTATTACCATTGTCTTACATTTCTGTTGGAATTTATTCTGTAGGAAAGAAAGGGAAAAGTAGGAGGTGGCGGTCTGTATTTTGGAAATTTTCTTTTTGAATAGTCTATTGGTTTCCTAGGATGGCTGTAACAAAGTAGCTGAAATGTTGTGGCTAAAAACAATAGGAATTGTCTCACAATTCTAGAAGCTAGAAGTCTGAAATTGAGAGGTGAGCAGGGTTGTGTTCCCTC
Source organism: Galeopterus variegatus (assembly GCF_000696425.1). Lineage (NCBI taxonomy): Eukaryota > Metazoa > Chordata > Mammalia > Dermoptera > Cynocephalidae > Galeopterus > Galeopterus variegatus. The sequence goes on from NW_007736566.1 coordinate 39,045, forward strand.
GGAACCCTATAGGGGAGAGTCTTCCCTACCTTTCCTAGCTTCTCCTGATGGCCCACAAACCTGGGCATTCCTTGGCTTGTAAACGCATCACTCCAATCTCTGCCTCTGTAATCCCATAGCCATGTTCTCCCTGTATCTGTGTCTTCACATGAAGTTCTCTGTGTGTGTGTCTGTGTGGAAATTTCTCTCGTCTTATAAAGATACCAGTCATATTATTTTAGAGCCCACCCTGATGACCTAAGATTAACTTGATTACATTTGCAAAAATCCTATTTACAAATAAGCTCACATTCATGGTACCAGGGTTAGCATTTCTACATATTTTTTGATGGAACACAATTAGGGCCATAACAAACAATATGATACATTTGTCCCTTTGGAACAGAGATAAAAAAATCATACTACATCTAAAGTTTACAGTGTGAATGGATTTAAATCAAAATGTATTAAAGAGATAAGAATTACTTTGCATTGGCCAAAGAGGTCAAGGTACAAGACTATTCTGAGTTTTGCCATTTTTCCCCTAAATAAGCAACAGCATTTGATTCAATTTTACACCTTCCACTCTTCTGACAAAGTCTTAATGGTAAACAAGTCAATGAAAATTTATCTTTTATCTTTTATAGCCATGTTAGAGTTGGAGCAGTCAGAAATAGACCATTTCGAATTGACTGGAGAGAACTGACCACATTTTAGGGTGCTGAATCCCACTCAGAGCATAGGGTGCTGTAGTACTGTAGTACACACCTCACTGGTCTAGGCAACGCTTTCAAACCCAAGGCAACTTCAACTCTGTCCCTGTACAGTAAGGTAATAACAAAAATCGGATGTGACAGTGAAGCCACAACTCAAGAAATTAATCAACATGACCTCTATCATCAACCACTTATGGTTCAAGTGTGAAAACACTCAGAATGTGAATGGTTCCTTAGTGGATTCTTTTCTTAAGAGACTCTGATCCTTAAATAAAAGTACTTACTTTCCAGTTCAAAATGACTTGTGAAAAAACATAATCAATCTTATGGAAAATTGTGGATAGGCCACGGATGACTGATGTAAGCTAGTTGGTAATATCCCTAATTGGTCTGGAAGATTTATGAAAAAGCAATGCGTTTCCTGGTTAATTACAGCAAGAGTGCATAGGAACGTGGAAATCTATGGCAGAATAAGTATTTTTAGGAGGCTCCTAATAGCAGTTCCTGAAAGAAACTAAGCCTATTCAATAGGACACATTGTAAAGGGGTTGATATTGGTGAACAAGACAATGTAGTATTATGTCCCAAGAAAAAGTGAGGACACAGAAATGGGGAGTAAAAGAGATAAAATTGAAATTTGGACCTTCATGTCATTATCAGCATGCAATTTGATCAGCAAAGCCTTAGTATTGGGGCATGGACTTAAAATCAAGGCTAAAGTTCCTAGGAAGGAAAAGGGAAAGAACAATGTAGCTTCCTGGTCTCCAATGAGACCTGATTGACCGATATATTAATAGAGTTCCATAAAATTAAAAATAATGCCCCACTTTTAATAAACAAGACAGTAGGAGCAACCAACCTGGCTAGTGGAGTTGCAGGTAGAAAGCCAATATTTAAAATTAATCACAAGGTTAGGGAAAGGCTTGTGACTACAGTTGTAAGAAGAGCTAATGATTCCAGTTTGTTGAAAAAAATAATTAGCCCTGGCATTAGCTGTAGGTTAAAATTAGGGTGCTGTAGTACTGTAGTACACACCTCACTGGTCTAGGCAACGCTTTCAAACCCAAGGCAACTTCAACTCTGTCCCTGTACAGTAAGGTAATAACAAAAATCGGATGTGACAGTGAAGCCACAACTCAAGAAATTAATCAACATGACCTCTATCATCAACCACTTATGGTTCAAGTGTGAAAACACTCAGAATGTGAATGGTTCCTTAGTGGATTCTTTTCTTAAGAGACTCTGATCCTTAAATAAAAGTACTTACTTTCCAGTTCAAAATGACTTGTGAAAAAACATAATCAATCTTATGGAAAATTGTGGATAGGCCACGGATGACTGATGTAAGCTAGTTGGTAATATCCCTAATTGGTCTGGAAGATTTATGAAAAAGCAATGCGTTTCCTGGTTAATTACAGCAAGAGTGCATAGGAACGTGGAAATCTATGGCAGAATAAGTATTTTTAGGAGGCTCCTAATAGCAGTTCCTGAAAGAAACTAAGCCTATTCAATAGGACACATTGTAAAGGGGTTGATATTGGTGAACAAGACAATGTAGTATTATGTCCCAAGAAAAAGTGAGGACACAGAAATGGGGAGTAAAAGAGATAAAATTGAAATTTGGACCTTCATGTCATTATCAGCATGCAATTTGATCAGCAAAGCCTTAGTATTGGGGCATGGACTTAAAATCAAGGCTAAAGTTCCTAGGAAGAAAAAGGGAAAGAACAATGTAGCTTCCTGGTCTCCAATGAGACCTGATTGACAGATATATTAATAGAGTTCCATAAAATTAAAAATAATGCCCCACTTTTAATAAACAAGACAGTAGGAGCAACCAACCTGGCTAGTGGAGTTGCAGGTAGAAAGCCAATATTTAAAATTAATCACAAGGTTAGGGAAAGGCTTGTGACTACAGTTGTAAGAAGAGCTAATGATTCCAGTTTGTTGAAAAAAATAATTAGCCCTGGCATTAGCTGTAGGTTAAAATCTGAACTCACTAATCTAGCATTCAAGGTTTTCAATAATCAATTATGATAAATCTCCCTAACGTTGCTCTCAACCATAGAACAAAGCATTCTGAAATTATTCCAGCAACATAAATGCCTTCATTGTTCTTAATTGTTCTCCTTATTCCAGACTTGAATTATTCCAAATTATTCAGTACTCCAAACTTCATCGTATGTCTTTGCCTTCCTTCCCCACTGAAGTGCTACCTTCTCTACTTTTCTACCTGCCCATTTCCAATCCACTGACTATTATTCAGTCTTATTGGTAATAATATAAAACTATGCTTGTTCATTTAACCATTTCATGTATGGATGTTTTATCTTTACAACTCAATTACAAATACCTGGAGGGTATTATTTGCATGCTGCTTTTTTTTTTTTTTTTTTTTGTATTTTCTTAGGTTCTAACATTCTATCAGTAGAGAAAAATATGAATGAAAAATTATTATGGAAATTTTTAAAAGAAAAAATTATTCTTCATCTTTAGGGGAAAAAAGTCACTTACTTTAATGCTAGGTGTTAGAAAAAAAGAATGAAAAAGTAAAACTCCTGACAAAAATTATCATTTCCCTATTTAATTTGATATAATATGCATAGACACTGTTGTGGGTTGAATTATGTCTCTCCAAAATATATAATCAATCCTAACCCCCAGTATCTGTGAATGTGACCTTATTTGGAAACAAGGTCTTTGCAGATGTAATCAAGTTTAAATGAGGTCATCCCATGATTAGTGACCTTATTAGAGGGACATTTGGACACAGAAACTCACAGGATAGAAAGTAATATAAAGACAGAAACAGATATTGGAATGATGCATCTACCAACAAAGAAATACCAAGGATTGTGGGCAACCATCGGTTGCTGGAAGAGGCGAGGCAGGGTCCTCCCATAGAGCCTTCAGAGCTTCAGAGCCTTCGTGGCCTTGCCCACACCTTGATTTTGGACTTGTATCATCTAGACTGCAGGACAATAAATTTCTGTTGTGCAAGCCACCAAGTTTGTGATATTTTGATATAGCAGCCCTAGGAAACTAATAACAGTCACCTACTAGACTGTTACTGAATGGTGTTGACCATCAGTGAATGGTGTATTGAGAAATCCTCAGATTTCTTGGTCACTATAAAACTAACTAAAAACGGCAAGTGTTACTGAAATTCTTACACAATATATAATTCAAATGCAGCGTAACATTTCAACTACAAGTCATATATATGTATATACATATGTGTATATATATTTATGTGTGTGTGTGTATATGTATACACACAGGTGTGTTTCTTAAACATTGCAGGATAAAAGAATCACTGATTACCTTTATAAATGCAAATTTCTCAGCCAGACCCCACAATTTAGTTCACAGCTTGGGGAGTGGAGGGTGACAGGATAGAAATCTACATATTTTCAACTACCCCAGGAAGACCTGCTACTAGTAGGTGATCCAGAAACTACCAGAGATGAGAAACTTAAAGAGCTACAGATAAGGTCAGTTAATTTACAAATATAAATAAATTATGGAACATAATTTATGGCACATAACATAAATGGAAAGACGATACAATTAATCAAGTATGACATTTATTTTCTAGGGATTTATACACAACTGGTGAGAAGAAAAATTAGAAGCTCAAGCTCCAGATAAGTAAAAATTCCCAATCTTTTTATTGTTGGCTGGGAAAGTTCTCATAATAGTATAACTATTGTTCAGACTAATTACTGCTGTCTATGTCAGTGGGAATACCAGCCATAAAACAGCAGGAAAGAACACTGCCCTTCTATTCCACTGAAGTTTAAAAAAAAAAATCATAGGGGGCAAAATTTTAAGAAATTGACTGAAAATAGGCAAACCAGTTAGAAGATCAAGTGGATTGTTTTCATGGGAAATAAATCAACAAGAAACATAATTTTCTTCATTTGTTTGTTCTTATACTATTTAGTAAAGTAGCAGTGATGTCAGAAGAAAAAAACTAACCCACAGTAACAAATGTCATTGAAAACAAGCTTTTTAAATTTGCTTTGATTCTAGTCCTTTTTTTTAAAAAAAAAGAAAAAAAGCATGATTCTCGGCTACCTTGTTTTATTTCTGAAAAATGCCCTGTTACATTTTCCAACTGAGTTCTATTAAGCCAGCCAACATCTCCCTGATATGTAGTGTATATTTTGGAATTTAAAGCATGAAGTCAGCAATGGCTTGCTGTGGGGTTAAGGAAAATAAGTTATTTCAGATTAAGACTCTAATTAGATAAAAATCACTAAGAAAATAAGTAATTTGGTAATGTCAGCTAAATTACAAAAGCTCATATTCATCTCTAAGTCAAAGGTTGTGTGTATGGTGGCAAGCTAAAATGAAAAATTGAGTCAATTATTTAGATAATGTAAGTCTAAAATTGCTGCTATTTAGGAAGAGAATATTTAGTTAATGGGGTCATGATTTATGTAAATAAACTATCAACACTGACCAATTAACAATCTTTTTTTTTCATTTCACTGGAAATATACAGCACTATCTTAATGATTTTCATGGGAATATGTTATAAGAAGTCCTCCATGTTGACTGAAAACCACAAAAGTTTTCCCAAGTCAAGAAAAATAAAACTAAATAGCCCAGTTCATATTCTTTGGCCTAAGCAGATAAAAGTAAACAGGAACCAACACAGGTGAAATTGTTGAATTCTGATTATCTCCTTTTTTTCATTTATTTTTTCAGCCGTGACTCTCATTTCTCTATACATATTTCAAAGTAATTGTAAAGCCTCTAATAAATCATGTTTCTTCATACAACTGATTTTTAAAAAGCAATCTTAAAATAATCAAACAGAGCTAAAAGAAATAATAGCATAATTTTACTCATTTTGAAATTCTCAATGTTGGCCTCCCCCCCCTCCCCCCCACCCGCCCCACGCTGATTATCTCCTTTCAAAATTGGGGCAGGGCTAATAAGCATTTATAATGACAGGTTTATCGAAATGTGTTGAGACTAAAATTGCCATAACCAGATATTTGCATTTAATTTATTTTAACATGTAACTACCACAGTGACTAATGTGTCTCCAACACTGTGATAAGAACTGCCCTTGCATTATTTTTATAAATTTTTGTTTTGTTTGTTTTGTTTTGTTTTGGGTGGCTGGCTGATACTGGGATCTGAACCCTTGTCTTCATAATTTTATAACTTCAGTTATCTTCATAATTATCCTGTGACATAAATACTTCAATGTTTTCAGTTAGATTATTGGAGCTTAAAAAGGTTAGATAACTCTCAAAGTCAGATGGCTAGAGATGTTGGAGCTGGAAATTAAATTCTGATATGCTTAGCCATTATGTTTGTTCCTGTTACTTCTAATTATTGAATTAAAAATATTTTAGATATTAAGCTCAATGAGGAGCTATGAAAAGGATATGATATGATGTGATGTGGTGTGTGTGTGTGTAACGGGAGGGTGGCTGGCTGAATTCCAAAGTCATACTGGACCTAAGTTATTAGCTTCAGGTTGAGACTCATTTAATTCTTTAAATATTTTAGGGCTATGGTTCACAAACCCACTTATATCAAAACTACCTGGGTAGCTTAAATAAAATGCCAGGGTCTGAAAACAGAAATCGATTTAAAAACTACTGTTGAAAGACTGAAGACTTAATATCATCTGCTGTCTACTACCTACGGGCTAAAGACTTGCATGACGTGGTTCTCCCTACCTCCCTGCTGCATCTACTCCCTTCTCATACACTAGGCTCCAATCAAAATAAGACTTTCCAGATTTCTCAAACAGATGAAGATTATTCTTCCTTAGAGATTCTACCCTAGTTCTCTTTTCCTAAAATGTTGTTCTCTCTGATCTTTGCATGGCTGTCTCTGCTCTTTCTCTTCACCCTTCTTTTATTTTCTTTTATTGTAACATAGTTGATTGTACATTTCTGTGGACTACAGAATTAAATATCAATACCTGTGTGCAATATGTGATGCTCAAATCAGGATGCTTAGTATACTCAGCCTTACACAATGGCATCGTTTACCCTTCTTCTTACTCCGGTCAGTTATTCTTCCTCCTATATCTGTCCCTGTCCACTTATTCCCGCTTCCTCTTTTGCTTTCCTCCTTCCCCTTCTCATCATACTGTCCTTCCCACTTGTCTCATTGTCCTGTGTCATTCCATCTTTTCTTTTCCCGCTTTTTCTCTCCTCCTCTCTCTTTCCTTTCTAGCTCTACCCCTCCTGCTCCTGATCTTCTCCAGCATAGTCTGATTTTTTTACAAATGATGAAAGGGCAGCCAAGAAGAGTACTTTCTGAGCTCTTCTCAAAGAGTTATCAGAAAGGATAAAGACATATTCTGGCTACTGCACCAGAAAATATATCAGTGCCAGTAAATTAATAATTGTGTATGTTATATTTTATTGGCTCTTACTTTTGACAATGGAAACTCTCCTTTTTATTATCTTATATTTTCTACATGTTTACTGTCTCACTCAGCTAACCTGTCAACCTGAAAACTGGGGAATTTACCAAGTTTATGTTGGATTTTTATATTTCAGCCACCAAGAAGTTTACTTCTTAGAGTAGCTAATAAATATATTATTTATGATTTATACAAAAATTTTAATATTTGTAAAACTTCCATAGCAGATGTCCTCTACTAATTGCATGAGTCTGATGAGACACAACACTTGTACACCAAGTCAGGCAAAGCCAATTTATTACTCACAGTAGGCAGCAAGGATAAGCCAAAGCATAGGACCCATGGCAAGCTGGTCCCCCAAGCCTTGGTGGAGCTGCCCAGGACAAATGGAATTTTATCTCTGTGTGCCTCTTGTTGCACCACAGCTGAGAGGTCCCCAAAGCATTCCACCCTGGGTTTGTATACTCTGGGCAGTACTCAGCTCACATATCTTAAGCTTTGTAGTACATCCCATTCTAAGAGGAGCTATGACACAGTCCAGATTGTTCTAGACATTTCCTCTTTATCTCAAGATATTGCATTCAAAGTACATACTGCCTAAGAACTGCTAGGAAGAGGAAAATAGCTAGGTCGTCCAAAATCTTTTGGGAACCTGTCCTCCTGTAGATGTTGTTAGTGCACTGCCCATATTCAGTTGGCCCTCACCACATCCGTGCATGCCAGCCAAACTTCCCTTCACCATCATCTGCATTTCCTTCCCTAAGTGCTTTGTGTGGCCACCAGTGCAGGTTCTTCCCATGACCTCAGCAGTCTGGTAGTGCAAGAGAATTCATGTCCACTTCCCCAGCCAATGACTGATGGGGTTTGGGAAATAAATATCCAGCTCCCTTACCTCTCTGGTGGGATAACTGAGTTGCTTGTTGTATACTAGTTACCTGAATATCCTAAAGAGACTAAGCTTTATATGCCCACAAAGAAAAAGTACAGAATAATTTATAAAGCAAAAAGTAGTGTGTCATCAGAAATCCATTTTTTCCCCATTTTCTTCAGGTCTTTTTCTTGCTATTTTCTGTTCTTCCTTCCTTCTTTCCTTCCTTTCTTCCTTTCTTACATCCTTCCTGCTTTCCTTCTTTCCTTTTTCTTTCTCTCTTTCTCTCCTTTTTAAAAAAATCTTTCTTTCTCTTCTTTCTTTCTAAATCATTTTCTAGACAGAGATGCTTTTCCAGAAGTATCACACTCTTCAGTGTCCTCTGTGTGTGTGTGTTTGTGTGTATGTGTGTAATCAAGAATAGGTAGGAGTTACCATTACATTTTTCTTTGCAAATTTTCCCATCCCTAGTCCTAATTGTTTGCACACAAAGACAATTACAAAAATGCTTATTTGTTCCATTGCATTACTGGCTATGGAGACAATACAGAAAAGGATAAATTACCTTTTAGCAAATAGCACAGCATATTTTGAGAGCTTTCCTCATGTTTTTGCTGCCTAAAATCTGGTATGATCTTAATTACTATAAAAGACTTTTGATCGTTCAAAGAATAAAACATATGCATTAAATAAGCATAAAGGAAATTTTCAAAAGCAAATGCATAGTGAAAAGCATTATGCTGTTCTGTTACTGCCTTAATAAGCACCCACACATGCACACGCACACACCCAGAGCACTGGCTTAGCAGTACTTAACAGTTTCCGAATAGAGAACAGATGGAAACAAATGCCATTTTTGTATAAGTGTATATATTTTCAAATTTTATTTGCCTGGTCTTTAAGTCCTATGGTTACTTCTTAATCTTTGCCTTAACCATGGTACTTTTGCTTTAACCATTTTTAAGATAAATGAATTAAGCCAATGCCATGTTTTATAACTAGCACGAAATCTAAAATGTGACTTTCCTCCAAAAGTTAACAATTGAGCTTGCTTTTCAAAGAGAGTTAATCAAATCAGAATTCACCATTTACCTTCATGTCTACCTCTTTCTTCTGATTTTCTTAGTTCTGTTGATATTGTATTTGTGTTGTCAATCATTCAACATCTTAGGGTGCATATCTCCTGAATTATCAAATGTTACCATTTACTTTCAAATGCTGCATCACTCACATCCATTTAGTTTTCATCTATATTTCTGAAATCCTGTTCCTTGTGCAGTGTTCTGTTCAAATATCAACCCAGCTAATTGTATCTCACGCAATTTAATTAATCCCAAAACATTAAATTCAACAAACATGTATTGAGTGCCTAAAATATGCTAGGTACTGTACTACACTGGAGGAGACTATAGTTTCCTGAGCGAAACACATTACTCTAGAGTTTGTTAAGTGAAACAGCAGAATTATGTTCAAAATGGATTGATGTAGAGAAGGAGGACAGAGAAAATTTCACAGGGAAAATGATCTAAACTGAATTTTAAAGATCACAGGGAAGTTCTTTAGAGAAGGTAGGAATGTACGGGGGTAATGTTCAAGATCCAGAGAGACATAAAACCAAAGATGCATGTGTGTCACTTAGCAAGGTTTTTGGCTTAAGATAACATTACAATTATTTAATTAAGTAGGTTTAATGACAGCATGGTGACTATAGTAAATAATTCTCTATTGTCTACTTGAAATTTGCTAAAGGAATAGATCTTAAATGTTTTCATCACTAAAATAAAATTGGTGATTATGTGAGGTGATGGATGCATTAACTAATTTGATTCTGGTAATCATTTCATAATATATATGCATATCAAATCACCACATTATATACCTTAAACATATACAATTTTATTTTTCAATTATACCTGAATAAAGCTGGAAAAAATAAATTAGAATAATTTTATTTAATGAATGAATAAATAAATAAATAATAAATGTCTCCACATCTTCATTTAATAAGAAGGCGAGAAATAGATAACTGTTAGTGTTGATTCAGTAGCACAATGATGTCATCTATGTGTTTCAATTTAATTTTCATTTTTGTTTTTGTTTTGTCTTTCTACTGGTAACAAGAGAGCTACTGTAACTCTACCCGTTTTACCCTTACACTAGTTAAGAAATGGGTGGTACCAATAGATTTTCATTTATATTTAATACTGTGACTATTCCTAATGGACACTTGGCACTTTGAAAATGTGAGTGAAAATGTGAAAATGTGAGTATTTAGCTTCCATAAACTCGATAATAGAAACATGCAAGGTGGAAGAAGGTTAGAATAGGGGCTGAGTAGGTCAACTAACATTATCATCTATGATTTGTTGGGAAAACCATATCCTGTTTAGACAGCCAAAACTTGTTAAGGGGAGATTGGAAGAAGATGAGTCTAATGAAATAGGAAAATAGAGGATAATTATAGGCCACACTTGGATTTTAAACTATCTTCTCTAATATAGAGAGTCTAAATATCCCTCCCCCATATTAAACTCAAGCTGGAAGGAGCAAACCCAAAAGTGCAATGTACATCCTGCACCTCCTGGTGAAATGGATTGAGCTGTGTGAGAGAAGGACACACACAACAAAACATGACAGTCTATCAGGAGAAATAAATTATAAGCATTTAAGGTGATTAATATGCTTGATTCAATAATTCCACACTATATACATGTATCATGAGATCACTGTGTATCCCACAATTATATATGATTACAATTTGCCAAAAGAATGGGAGTCTGATATCCAAAACTCGTGTTGAAATTTAATTGTCATTGTACCAGTATTGAGCAGTGGAACATTTAGGAAAGGACTAGCCCATGAAGACTCTGCCTTCATGGATGTGATTAATGCCGTTATAAAAGGTTTCCTATTGCTCTCTCCCTGTCTGCCCTTCCACCAGGTAATGAGGCAGCACGAAGGCCCTTGCCAGATGTTGGCACCTTGCTATTGGACTTCCCGACTCCAGAACTGTGAGCCAATACATTTCTGTTTATTATAAATTACCCAGTCTGTGGTATTCTGTTATAACAGCACGAAACAGACTGATAGTTTCAGCTGATTAATTTCTATTTTTATATAGTATTCTATTTTCCTGCTTCTTTGAATGTTATAATTTTTTATTAGATGTCCGATATTGTGAATTTTACTTTGTTAGATGCTGTATATATTTGTATTTCCATAAATATTATTAGCATTGTACTGGGGATGCAATTAAGATATTTGGAAACAGTTTGATCCTTTTGGGTCTTGCATTTAAGCTTCGTTGGTTTTTATCTAAGCAATGATTTTAGTCTCATGTAAAATTTTTCCTATGGACAAAGCAAGACCTTTCTTAATTATCTTATTTCTTGGGAATTACAAAGTTTTCATTTGGTTCTTGGGAATAGTCACTCGGGTAGTTTTAACACACAAATATGCTGATCGGACTCATCTGGAAAGGCCATCTGTACATCTCCTTTTGCTTAACTCTGTCCTCTGTTGTCTGCCGTTCTGTGAACTTAAGCCCTTTGCCCTCCTCAGACTCAAAGATCTGTCTCCTCCTCTAAGAGAGAGCATCGGTTCTTTCTCACTGCACTGGACTTTGAAAATTTCTCCAGACAGTAAGTGAGGCAATTTTAGGCTCAACTTGTCTATTTTCCAGAGATCATTATATTTTTTTGTCTGATGGATGCTGAATAACTTAGGTGTTATTTTTTATATATACCTTGTCAATTTTCTTAATTGTTTTAGGCAGGTGACTACATGGAGTTCTTTTTACACCTTTACTGTAAGTGGAAGTCTATTATGTTTATAATTTTTTTGTCTTTTAAAGTTAGCATTATTAAAAGAAAAAAACATGAGTACAAATAACAGACACATTTTACATTTACCATTCAATGAATTTTAACAAATGCATACAGACATGTAAGTACCACCAAAATCAACATACAAACCATTTCTATCACACAAAAGTTCTCTTATTACCTATGGTAGTTAAACACGTGTTTTTGTCAGTTCCTGCTCCTATAACAAAGTACCATAGTCTGGATTATAAACAACAAAAATTTATTTTTCACAGCTTTGGAGGCTGGAGTTTGAGATCACGATGTCAGCATGGTTGGGCTCTGGTGAGGATCTTTACGTGGTACAAAAAGAGTGAGAGCTCTCTGGGATCTTTTATATTAGTCCCCTAATCCCATTCACCAGGGCTTCTCCCTCATGATGCATATTACCTCCCAAAGGCTCCACCTCCTAAAACTATCACATTGAGAGTTAGAATTTCAACATATGAATTTTGGGAGGACACAGACATTTAGTCCATAACACCACCTCTCCAACCTGACCACATGCAACCAACCATCTGCTGTGTGTACTATAGACTATTGTGTATAGTCAAAATTCCATATAAATGAAGTCATATAGTATGTATTCTTTTGTGTCTTGCTTTTTCCACTCAGCTTAATTATATTAACAGTTATCTTTGATATATGCATCAATAATTCTTTCCTTTTATTGCTGAATATTACTGCATTGAGACTATAACATGATTGTTCATAGACATTTGGTTATTTCTAGTTTAGGGCACAAGGTCATTATTAGTATGTGTATACAAAGTTTTATATGATTATTGTATGTTATTTTATCCCTTCCAGTCATAGTTTTGTCCAGGAACAATCTCTCCTCTACTGTCAGTCTAACTTGGAAAACTTTCTAATAAATTTATACGTTTTTTTCTTGCAACTTTTATAATTGTTATCACTAGTGGAATTTCTGTAACAACTTGACTTCATCGTCATTATAGAAGTTCCTCAGTTATAATTCCTTCAGTACAATTTAGACTACACTTAACTGTAATATCTAATTACAACTCTTTTTCCTCATTTTAAGCAGTAGAAAGTTTTCTCTTTTTAA